>NC_133617.1:380304711-380572211 GCF_048593235.1 Sminthopsis crassicaudata | reverse complement strand
AATTCATTCCAAGATTTATAATTAATTTAGAAATTAAATTATGATACATTGCTTCTCATTTTACTACAATTCCATTTGTTTCAATATAAGATTCAAAGATTGGAAAGAACTTTATAAATTCCTGACCTTAGCTTGCCACAAGTTAGATCTAATTTTAAACTACATATGATATATTTACTTGTATGAAGTTGCTATTAAGATAATGAAAACTCTCAGGAGAAATTTAGTCTTTCTTTCTCCTTTAAGAACTTTGGAAAAAACATCAAGCAAGAGGGTAAAACCTAATAAAAGTCAAAAGGCAAGAGAATGTGTTTAAGATATACTGCTATTTTATTCTCTCCTCACCACTAGACCCCGCCCCCTGGGTTTTTCTCTTCTTTCCTGGCCATGAAACTGATTATAAGAAGTTGACCCCTTAATTCCATTGGGGAAGTTATTGGAGTTCTGGATAGTGTCATTTCCTAATCCAGTGGTTCCACTTCCTTGAGGGCAAAGTTTATAGATGCATTTTCAAAACAATAGCCTGTCTTTATGTATGACCTAACAGTTTTATTGTTCCCTCAGAGACAACCAGCAGAGGGAGCAAAAATTAGCACACAAACCTTACTCAAAAAACTGTCCTAACATCTCTAAGAATGTTAGAAGATATACTATACAGGAAATTAATAACTTTTAAGAATCATGATAATCGCAAGTCTCTTATGTACACAGATAGAAAGTTGTGTGATAAAAGGAGGGGATCACCTGTGACTAGCATAAGAACATATATACTTTGGGCCAGGAGCTTCAGAACAATTCATAACAATTGGTGGCACTGACTATATTCTAGTTTTTTTTATTATTTTTATTATATTAATTATATATTATATATAATATATAATAATGATAAATAATATTTATTATTCTTTACCTTCTAAATAGTTTCCAAAATACAAATTAGAAAAGAAGCATTTTAATACTTTTTCATTTAAAAATTTTTAATACTTAAAAAGGTATTTTAAATACACAATTAGAAATTCTTAAAATCCATTTATGTAGTTATACATATGTTCTTTAATATGTGCATATATATACATATCTTAGAGAATCATTCTTCAATTTCATTCATGCTGACAATTTTCTATTTATTCACCTTCTTTTTCCTCAGTATCCTTGTGACATACATACACATAAACACCCTCCCTACACACACACACCTTGTTCTGAATACTACTTTATTATTTCTGGAAAAAAGTTTTAGCTCTTTATGCTTCAAAACTCAGAACTATTAAAATATTTGGGCAATAATATGATTTTCAACTTCTATTTTATCCCAAATGTAACAGGTGACTGGCCTAGAGGAGCTTATTTTTCCAAGTTTAATGTCTCTGGCTCACCATCATTACTACAGAGTCTCAGAATTTAAATGGAGTATGAATATTTCACAGCAAAGTCAGAGAAATTATTTTACAAAACTGAGGGAAATAGTGCTATCATTGCTCATTTTTCCCCAAAGGAGTACAAAAATTTATTGTTTCCTCTTGCCTATATTCATTTTCATACTTTTTTTTTTTGTATGTTGATATCTGGACACATATAGCTTTCAAGTTCATTCAAGCTTAATCCCTGGGAATCTAGTATTGTGTGACAAATTAGAATTGCATTTCTGCAAATACATACATACATACACACATATGGATACCCACACAAATACATAATCCCATATATATGTGTGTGTGTTTATAATTTCAAGCAATTAATTCTATGCTATTATTATGTTACAACTTTTAAATAACTGCCTTTGACACAGTCACTTCTTTTTCATCTTTTCTTTCATTCCCTTAAACTCACTTTCCTTCCTGCATACTTAATGTACTTATACTGTATTCATTAAAAAAAATACAGTGTATTAGTCACAATTTGACATAAATGTCTCTCTATCACAGTCACCTTCTGTTTCTTTGAAATTTTATAAATTTTGGCTTTTGAGTCAGAAAAAATCATACCCGAAATCCATATGTAGAAATTGGAAAAAGGCCTAACTAGAAAAACAAAACAAAACAACAATAACAAAATAAATAATTAGCTTCCTATAAGATATTGTATGCTCTTTTCTGTCAGAAAACATTTGGGTTTTTTTTTTTCATATTTTGTCATCTGAGTATCACAGAGGAAGCACATGAAATTACCAAAATTATTTGTATCTTAATTATTCTTGATAAGAGGGACTTATTTAAAAAAGAGATTCTTAATATTCGATGATTTCCTAACTCTCTTAGAATTCCAAACAGACTTTTTTTCTCTAAAATAATTTTTTTTCCTAGGCATGCTTCTTTTTAATGGACTAAATTCCTTCTGATATTTAATAAAACAAACAAAAATCTAAGAACAATTGACTTTTTAATTTCTGAAAGGGGAAAAATGTATAAATACTGATTTTATTTAAAATTTTCTAGCAAGTATAGTACATGTACATATAATAGTCAAAAGTGAAGATACATGAATCATTATGTACCTCCCACCCCCGTGTGACTTTATACTTGTATCCTTCCTGCCGCTACCACCAGCAATGAAATGGTTAACATTGCATTTCAAGAAATATAGGTAAAAATTATATATACATACATATATATGTATATATAATTTTTAAAAACCACAAAATTTCTTAAATACATATTTCAGTAAAAGGGGTATTGGGCTATTTAGACTAGGAGAATTTAAGTCTGATGTTTTCATTATGTGTCTGAATGCTGTAGAATTCGTTGCCGCTTTTTTTTTTTAATTTCCCAGAGAAATAAAAATAAAAATATTTTAATAATGCATACCTAATGTTTATTTTCTTATTAGTAATTGTTATGAAACCAGAATACTTTGCCAGCCTATCTGACTGCACCTGTTACTAGACATTTCCAAGAGATTCAAACAACAATTTTGCCTGAGTGCACTGGGTATATTTCCCGTTGTTTTGATTGTACAGTCACTGCACAGGCTGTTTGCATTCAAGAGAGAAGGCACATTTTATTCAAAGAGAGAAAGCGATGTCCTTGGAACTTCAACCTTAATGAAACACTTTAAAGGACAACACTGATTGGAATGGGAAAAGATCCAGGGACAGGCAGCCAGAGAGATGAGGGTGAGTGCGCATTGGGGAAGAAAGGGAAAATGGATTAGATCAGCAAACTAAGGCTGTGGTATCCCAAGTGACTTCTAAAAAATCTGTATGAAGTCATTACATCTACACAGTATATTATTGAGAGGCTGCTGAAAGCTCCGAAGCATAAAGAAAGTTTGCTCTCACAGTAGAGTGTCTATGGAATTAATTCAAAATAGTCCCCCAAACTCTAGAACTTTCAAACCCAAATTGCGTAAGTGGTGATTAGTTGAAATTCCTCTGACTAATTTTGGCAAAAGTAACATTTCTAGTTGGTTGATTTGGGCATCAAAATCAACCAGTGTCTCCGGACATCTGTACTCTATAGACACCCTTATGCGAAAGCCCCATTCCAGCACCACCCTTACCAAAATAACACATTTCCGTTCATGCAGAACAGTGATTAGACTTTTCCCAACACAACTCATACTTTTTAAAAGGTGCGTCAAAATTTTAAAGGGCATAAAATAAAAAGGCTTTGGCACATTAATGCAACCATCTCTGAGAAAAGATGCTCTGCAATTTCCACTGAATCATACCACAATCCCTCACAAAGAGGAAGTTCACAAGGAAAATTCACCACACACACACACAACTTTATGATGAAAAAATTCTTTCTTAAAAAATGAATAGCTATCTGTATTGATAACACTTAAAATTTATGGTGCTTTATTTCAGGTTTTTAAGGCTAGAGAAAGTTCCCTGGAGAGTATTGCTTTGCTAACTTATTTTAAATATTATGTTTTCCTTGCATCTGCCTCATTGCATTGCAGGGCTACATACAACACTACACAGGGTGATTTTTAAGATAGATGCTACTTCTCCCACATCTAAACAAGCATTTATAGGAAACAAATGGCATTCTGTAATAAGGGCTTTCAAAATGACCATGGTGCTGTAAACGTGCTGGAAGAGTTACAGAAACAGTTTGACAGGTGGATTCGTTCTCTCTTAGCTTTGGCTCTTGTATTCACATCTCAGGCAGTGGTGCAGGCGGAGTTTATGCCATAAAAGATAAGGGTTATATGCATATAGAGTACCTGCATTACACTTGGCACCTAGTTTGCAGTTATTTGTCATGGCCTTCTTGCCTGTTAAAAGTGACATTGAAAATATAAAATGGGGTGGTCCATAAAAACTGATGCTAGTTTAGGCAGTTTTTCAAGTCTGGGAAAGACTCAACGGAAAAGCAATGAGGGAACAACTTACCAGAACATCATCTGAAGCAGCTGGAGGTACTTGTTCAGTGGAATTTGCTCCCTTGCAGAACATATTTCAAAGTTTAATTTTTTTTAACAAAAGGAAATCAAGAAGATTGGAAATTTTCTTTTTATAATAACACAGGGGCAATCAAATAAGCTATGGGGTTTTTACAGCCTATTTTGATTTGAAAGCAACATAATTTTTATTAGCATATTTTTTCTTCTATTTACTAAGTTAATAACAATCAGGCTTGCATGGTTCCAGGTTGAAATCCATTGATGAAACAGAACAATGATGGGAGCAGCAATAATAGAGCGTGGCCTTTTTACTTGATCTGCAGACTAGTTTGGTGCTCATCTAGTTCTAAGACTTATATAGGAAGAGACAGAAGGAAGTAATGCTGTTCACCTGCAGACCACCAACCAAGCAATACAATTGCACCAAGACAGAACCACAGAAAATATTCATTAATGGAACCATAATAACCTGCTATTAATTACCTTTATGGGTATTTTCTAAGTCAGGCATCTCATCTGATTTCTTGTTTCCTCCAAAAGAAGTTTTATCCTGTCTCTCTTTAGTTCATTCTTAACTATTGTTAACTGCCTTAGTTTTTCTATACAAAAAGGGGAATGGGGATGGGCCAACATACATAGACAGGAGAAAAAGAAGGCCAAATAAATCATCAAAATAATTAAGGGGCCACTTATTAATTATAGTCAGTCTAATATTTGTTGTGGAGGCAACAAAATCTTGAAAATATTATTCTAGGAAATCATCAGTAATCAATGACTGAAATGTTGTTACCTCCCCTAGAAGAAGTTGCCTTCATGTTGAGGCAACATAACAAAAGCACCATAAGAGAGTTTTATTGTCACTGAAGTATTGAGATATGAGGATAAATAAAATATTTTAATGTTTAGGGTACTGAAGTGACATTCAATATTTTGCTAACATTGAATTTAGATAATTACAAAAGAAAGTGTTTTGTTCTTTCAAGTGTATAATATTGAAATGGACATATTTTAAAAAGAAAATATGAGATCCATGCTCATCACCAGAAAAAGATTCTTTTGAGCAAGTCCTCTGAGATGTCAGGCTGTTTTTCTTCCATGAGAAAATGAATTACAAATTTACCTCAAGGGATAGATTACCAATTTTATAATTCTGATAGAACAACTATAGTATATATCCAGCCTTCCATGTGTGTATATGTTGGTATGTGTGTGTGTGTGTGGGGAAAGGGATGCACAAGTTCCATTAATAATAACAGTTGCATGCTTAATTTCATGTGCACTGTACTGAAAAATTACTTCTTGCAATCTACAAGATTCAAGAAAGGCCTAGAAAATCAATAAGTCCTTTAGAATCTAACAAGAAAACAACTTCTATATAACTTTATAATATATCATTTAACAAAGAAGTGAATCGCTATTTTTTCCTTCTTCCCTTTCCTCCTTTTTTTTTAACTTTCATGACAAAACTTTTATTAAGTTTGAAATGGGTACAAGGTATCATACTAAGCATTAGTAGCTCCAAGTTAGATAAGATTAAATCCCTACCATAAGGAAACATACAATTTAATGGGATGAAAGACTTACATAAAAACTATAATAGAAGAGAGAAATTTGTGCAAAGGATAGATCTAGGTGAAACATTATTAGAAATCTGAATTAGGGAAGATAATTTCTACCTAGAGAATAAGATAAGAATAGATTATCTTGTGAGGCAATTGAGGTTAAGTGACTTGCCCAGGATCACATAGTTACTAAGTGTGAAGTGTCTAAAGATGATTTTGAAATCAGATCCTCCTCACTTCAGAGTGGGTTCTCTATCTACTGTTCTATCTAGCTGCTTTAATAAGGATAGTTTTAATAAAGAAGATGGCAGTTGAATTGGGACTTGTAGGAAAAACAGAACTTCAATTTTAAGAGATGGGAGTAGTTTCCATTTTGGACACATTAAGTAAATAAGAAAAGGTGAGCATGGATTTTAAAGGACAGAATAAAAACCAGGAACCAAGGAAAGTTCAGTTTGACTTAGAGGATTGATTTAGAGGATGTGAAAAGCAGAACATGAGCTAAATCTAGAAAGGTTGATTGGAGTTAAGTGTAGAAGGGCCATATTCTAGAACTAAGAATTGTTTGATTAAGCAGGTAACATGAAATTACTAGAGTTTTTTCAATGGAAAATTAATATGAAAAAAGCAAAATATAAAAAGATTTTGGTGCAACAATGTGAAGAAAATATTGAAGGGATGACAAACTAGAAGTAGAATGCCCATTTAGAAGACTGTTACCCAAGTCTAGGTCATAAGAGATGAAAATCAGAGAAAAGTGATTATGATAAGAGTTGAAAATTAAAGATATATGGGGAATTGTGATAGAAGAACCTACAGAACTGAGACACTATCTGTATGATGATGAGGCAAAAGTTTACAAACCGAAGTTAGAGAAGAATGCCAATACTATCAATTAAGAGAAATTAAGGAGAGGAAAATGTTTGGGGAGCATTCATCCTTGATACTCTCAGGGATGACTTCTTTGATATGAAAATAATTCAATTATTAAAAACTTACTTGAAACAAAGGAAACAGTTTTCATTTTCAACATCTAGTATTTATACAGCTAAAACTCTTTGCTGGAGACATTCAGACTGAATTAAGAAACAATAGAAGCTATAGGCAATGGGATGCCAATGCTAAAACACAGAGAGCCTAGATTGCCTACTAAATTATTGAACAAAGCAAGGTCTCATATAAAATGTAACATATACTGGGGAGGAAATTATAGATGTTACCATTTACTACAGGCATTTAATGACTCTATTAAGGGCAGGAAAGTTTCATACAAATTGACATTTGGTTAGAGTTGATCAAAGACATAAGCAAAACACTATTTAGTAAATATTAATTTTTCCTATTTTGAATACAAGTTGAGAGTTTGGAATAGTATACAGAGTACTGAGCTTAGAATAAGTAAGGTCTGAATTCAAATTCTGTTTCTGAAACTTACTGGCTATGTGACCTTAAACTTAAACTTACTGGCATGTCACCTTAAATTCCTTGAATTTCTGTTTGAACATCTATAATGACAGTTAAGTTAGATAATCTTGAAAATTCCTTCCACATTTGTCTATGATATCATTAATTAGTGTCATTTCAGGCCTAGATATGCAAAATTTTAGCCCATATTTTGAAGTAGTAAGTGATAGACTATCCAAATACCTCTCTCATTGTAAATTATATCTCTAAGAAGCTATATTATCTCCTTTGTGGAGAGGCACATAACAATATTTTAAGCATAAACTATGGAGTGTGGAATGTAAATATGACATTATTTATGCCAAATAAGATCTTTTTTCAACATAGATGCTCAGTGTGAACAGACCAACACTAACTCTTATCACTGCTGCCATCATTATTCTGAAATAGTGTAAATAATATGGCAATATCTCTGTCAAGTTTGTTTTTATTATAACTAATATATATCCTTCAGCTACATTATTAGAATCATCATATTTTAGAGCTTAAAGGGATCAATCACAACCTCTTTATTTTACAAATGGGGAAACTGAGGTCTATGTATCACCATTCACTCTTGCTCTTTATTCAAAGGATCATTTTTTTTTTGAGAAGTAATGTAGCCTAATAGAAGGCCAAAACTAGAGTTAGGAATATTCAGGTTCACATTTTGCCTCTGGTAATTTTTTAATAATATGAGTATAAATTATTTAATATATCTCATCTTCAGTTTCCAAATGAGAATATAATGTCCATAGTACATATCTCACATAATTATTGTGACATTCAAATGATATCATACATATGAGTGCTTTTGAAACACTATAGAAATATCATTAACTTTTACTATCATCACTGTATTTCTCCCTAAAATTATATATTAAAGTACCTACAAATTAAAATAGATATTAAATGAAGAACTCTTTAAAGTATGTGAAATTGGCATTATTTCCATCTAAAATAAATGAAATGAAGTGGACAGAATTGTTAAAAAAAAAAAAAAAACCACAAAGATACATGACAAAAATAAATAAATTTATAAATTATATGTGTATATAATATAAATATATAAAATAAATCTCTAACTAAATCTATATGCTTAGATTGAGTACTGTGTAGTCCTGGATCCAGAAACATCACTTATAACCTTAATTTTCCAGTTTAATTTGGAAAAGTTGCTTAATTTCTGAATTTCAGTTTCCTTATCTACAAAATGGAAACAATAGGACTTGCCCACATTACTTTGTAGGATTGTTCATGGTATTTAGACTGAGCAAGGGAAAAATGCCAGATATCATTATTATGAGTCTCTAAGTATATTTGATAATGGTAAGACACTTATTAGAAAGTTGTATATAGTGCTAAATTTAAATAATTAAATAAAATTAACAAGTATGTGGCAAGGACACTTTTGAGGAGACAGTCAAGATGACAGAGTAGATGAAGTACTCAGCCTAGCTCTCCCAACATTCTTCTCCAAACAACTTTGAAATAATGCCTCAAATAGAATTCTAGAATATCAGAACCATCAAAATGTTAAGGTGTGACATTCTTCCAGCCAAAAAAAAAAAAATGTAAGTGCTCAGAAGAAAATATCTGCAACATGAGGTAAAAACTAACCTCGGGCCCATGTGGCTACAGTACCAGTGGTGGAACTTAGTGGTAATAATAACAGCAGTGGGAGTTCTAGAGTCAGAGATGCTAAGAGAATCAGGCAAGTGATCAGAAAAAGATTATGCAGGACAGGGCATTGTTTGGCAATTTCATTACAGGAGACACATTTTTGGAGGGTGGAGAGGAGCACTTTTGAAAGAGCAGGAACCTTAATGACTATTTGTAGACACAAGGGATAAAGAGCATTGAGGAGTAGGATCATGTTCTGTCCCAAGAAAGCAGGCATCCTTCTGGGTAAGGATCAAAACACAGACCAATAGAAGAGTAACTACATTTGTTCCCAGATCACATCATCTTAAACAAACTTCCAAACTCCTAGAAATATCTCTCTGAAAACAACAGAGCCACAAAGATGAAATTTCAAACAATACCTGTCCTATTTCCAAACCAGAAACAAAGACCATATTTAACAAAGTTCAAACTCGAGAAATAGACTGTGAGAAATAAAAAAAAAGAAAAACAAACTTATTAAGAGCTACCATGGTGAAAGAGAGCAAGATGTAAACTCAGAAGACAATGATGACCAAAGAGCTACAAGCAAAGCCTCAAAGGAAAAAAAAAATAATTTGGACAAGGCTCACAAGAAGTCCTGGAAGAGCTAATTTTTTTTTCAAAATCAAATAAGAATGGTAAAGAGAAGTTGGATAAAGAAAAGAGAGAGATATAAAAGAATTATGAAAAAGCAATAAATGGCTTTGTAAAAGAGGCAAGAAAAAGAAAGAAAGAAAGAAAGAAAGAAAGAAAGAAAGAAAGAAAGAAAGAAAGAAAGAAAGAAAAGAAAGAAAGAAAGAAAGAAAGAAAGAAAGAAAGAAAGAAAGAAAGAAAGAAAGAAAGAAAGAAAGGAAGGAAGGAAGGAAGGAAGGAAGGAAGGAAGGAAGGAAGGAAGGAAGGAAGGAAGGAAGGAAGGAAGAAAGAAAGAAAGGAAGAAAGAAAGAAAGAAAGAAAGAAAGAAAGAAAGAAAGAAAGAAAGAAAGAAAGAAAGAAAGAAAGAAAGAAAGAAAGAAAGAAAGGAAGGAAGAAAGAAAGAAAGAAAGGAAGGAAGGAAGGAAGGAAGGAAGGAAGGAAGGAAGGAAGGAAGGAAGGAAGGAAGGAAGGAAGGAAGGAAGAAAGAAAGAAAGAAAGAAAGAAAGAAAGAAAGAAAGAAAGAAAGAAAGAAAGAAAGAAAGAAAGAAAGAAAGAAAGAAAGAAAGGAAAAAAGAAAGAAAGAAAGAAAGAAAGAAAGAAAGAAAGAAAGAAAGAAAGAAAGAAAGAAAGAAAGAAAGAAAGAAAGAAAGAAAGAAAGAAAGAAAGAAAGAAAGAAAGAAAGAAAGAAAGAAAGAAAGAAAGAAAGAAAGAGAAAGAAAGAAAGAAAGAAAGAAAGAAAGAAAGAAAGAAAGAAAGAAAGAAAGAAAGAAAGAAAGAAAGAAAGAAAGAAAGAAAGAGAAAGAAAGGAAAGAAGGAAGGAAGGAAGAATTAGCTAAATAGAAAAAGAGATACAAAACTTCAATGATGAGAATAACTTTATAAGACTGAAGTGGACAATTGTTTTGGTTTTTAAAGGAGCTATAAAAGCTCTCTGAAGAAAATAATTTCTTAAAAATTAGAATTGGGCAACTAGATATTGACTTTATAAAATGTCAGGAAGCAATAAAAACAAGAATTTTCTGAAAGAATGAAAATTTGGAAAAATTCAAAATATCTCATTAAAAAAACAATTGATCTGGAAAATTGATTGAGAAGATATAATTTAAGAATTATTACACTACTGGAAGTCATTTTCAAAGAAGGTGCCTAGTAGTCACATTTTAAGAAATTATCAAGGAAAACTGCCCTGCTCTTAAATCCCAAAAACCAAAAATAGACATTGAAAGAATTTAGTAATAATCTTCAGAAAGATCCCAAGATGAAAAGTCTCCAGGAATATTATAGCCAAATTCTATAGCTCCTAGGTCAAAGAAAAAATACTTCCATCAGTCAGCATAAAATTATGCAAATTTCATGAAGCCATAATCAGGATTATATAAGATTTAGCAGCTACTACAGTAAAGAATCAGAAGGCATGGAATATAGTATTTCCTAAAGCAAAAGAACTAGAATTACAACCAAGAATAACTTGTCCAGTAAAACTGGGGGAAATGAATAGTTTGAAATACAAGGTTTTTAAACATTCCTGATAAAAAGACTAGAGAGAAATAGAAAACCTGACTTTTAAATAAAAGAATCAAAAGAAGCACATAAAGGTAAACATGAAAATGAAAACATAAAGGACTCAATAAGATTAAGCTATTTACATTCTTATAAGGGAAAATGAAGCATAAATCTTAAGAAATTTATCATTGAAACAGCTAGAAAGATTTGACAGAAAAAAGGCATAGGAGAGAGTTAATTATGTTAGGATGATAATAAAAATGGATTGGTAAGAAAGAGAGATGGAGTAAAAGAATGTAGAAAGGAGAGGAAAAAGGGAGACATTATCTGATAAGATGGTAAGCAATGAAAAGCTTTTACAATGTGGCAAGAAAAGCTTGAATCTCACTCTTATCTAAATAGATTCAGAGAAGAGAAAAAATATGTACCTACTTAACTGAGTATAAAATCCTTCTTAACCAAAAGAAACTATGAGAAGAGGCTAATAGAAAAAGGAAGAGGCAATAGAAAGGAGGATAGATGAAATAAAACAGTAGTCAGAAACAAAACAGATTTCAAATGAAGCACAGGATAAAAAGAGATTGAAAAGGATAAACAGAAGAAAATACAATGGAAGAAAATACACAGTGGGTAATCATAACTTGGTATGTGATTGAGATTAATTCATCCATGAAATAGAAGCAAATAAAAGAGAGTATTAGAAACCAGAATCAAACAATATGTTGTTTACAGGAAACACATTGAAAACAGAGCGATATACACAGAGTTAAAAAATATGGCACAGAAGCAGAATCTATTATGCTTTAGCTGAAGTAAAATTAAGAAAAAATAAGAGTAATAATCTTTATCTCAATCAAAACTAAAACTAAAACAAATATTTTAATTAAAAGTGATAATTGCTAAAAGGTTTCATAAATAATGAAATAATAGCAATATTAAACATATATGTACCAAAAATTATAGTATTCAGTTTCTTAAGGAAAAATTAAATGAATTATAGAAGAAGATAGAGTCAAACTATACTAGCAGGAGACCATCACTTTCCCTTTTCAGAATTAGATAAATCTAACCATAAAAAATTTTAAAAAGAATCTAAGGAAATGAATTGCATTTCAGAAGGAAAAAAAATATATATATACATATATATTTGATAGATCTCTGGAAAAAGTTGAATAGGAATAAAAAAGATACTTTTTCTTAGCTGCATATGGCACCTTCATAAAAATTGATCATTTATTAGTGCATAATAATCTCACAAGCAAATACTTAGAAGCAATTAAATGTATCCTCTTCAGACTATAATGCAATAAAAATTACATTAAATAAAGAGTCACAGAAGCATAAATTAAAAGTTAATTGTAATCTAAATAATCTTATTCTAAAGAATGAATGGTACCCATGCATATGTAATGTCAAAAAATTATAATTATAATATAATTTTTAAAATTATAATTATAATATAATTATATTTATATAAATGTATAAATATAAATTATATAAAATTACATGTATATTATAATTATAATTTTATATAAATATATAATTTTATATAATTTATAATTATAAAATACATGCAAAGATGTTTTTCAACATTCACCCTTGCATAATCTTGTTCCAAATTTGCCCCCTCTCTTACTCCCACCTCCCCTAAAGAGCAAGTAATCCAATATATGTTAAACACATGCAATTCTTCTGTACATATTTCCACATTCATCATGTTGCACAAGAAAAATCAGATCACAAAGGGAAAATGAGAAATAAGAAAAAGGAAGCAAAAAACAACAACAAAAAAGTGAAAATGCTGTGTTGTGATCCACATTTAGTCCCCCACACATCTCCTTCTGGATGCAGATGGCTCTGTCCATCATAAGTCTATTGGAATTGACCTGAATCACCTCATTATGAAAAAGAACTATAGCCTTGAGTTGATCATCACATAATCTTGTTGTTGCTATGTACAATGTTCTCTTGGTTATACTTACTTCACTTAGCATCAGTTCATGTAAGTTTCTCCAGACCTTTCTGAAATCATGCTACTGATTGTTTCTTATAGAACAATAATATTCCATAATATTCCTATACCATAATTTATTATTTACCATTCCACAATTAATGGATATCCACTCAGTTTCCAGTTCCTTGCCACTACAAAAGGTTCTGTCACAAATATTTTTGCACATTTTGCACCTTTTTATGATCTCTTTGGGATTACAGACCCAGTAGACACACTGCTGCATCAAAGGATATGCACATTTTGATAGCCCTTTGGCATAGTTCCAAATTGTTCTCCAGAATGGTTCACAGTACTACCAGCATTGTATTAGTGTCCCAGTTTTCCTACATCCCCTCTAATATTTATCATTATCTTTTTCTGTCACCTTAGCCAATCTGAGAGATATGTAGTGGTACCTCAGAGTTATCTTAATTTATATTTCTCTAACCAATAGTGATTTAGATACTAGAAATGGCTTTAATTTTTTTTGTCTGAAAATTTGTCTGTTCATATCTTTTAACCATTTATCAATTGGAGAATAGTTTGTATTCTTATAAATTTGAGTTAATTCTCTATATATTTTAGAAATGAGGCCTTTATCAGCACCCATGGATGTAACAAAAAATGTTTCCCTGTTTTCTACTGCCCTTCTAATCTTGGTTGCATTGATTTTGTTTATATAAAACCTTCTTAATTTAACATATTCAGAATTATCCATTTTTCTTTTCATAATGTCCTCTAGTTCTTCCTGGGCCAAAAATTTCTTCTTTTTCCACAGATCTGAAAGATAAACCATCCCATATTCTCCCAAATTGCTTATAGTAACACTCTTTATTTCTAAACAATGAACCAATGCCTAATTTCTGCCATATTAGTTTCCAATTTTCCCAGCAAATAGTGAGGTATTGTCCCAGAAGTTGGAATCTTTGGGTTTATCAAATACTAGATTACCATAGTTATTGACTATTGTGTCTTGTGAACTAACCTATTCCATTGATCAGCTACTCTATTTCTTAGTCAGTACCAAACTGTTTTGATAACTGTTACTTTATAAAATAATTTTAGGTCTTATATGGCTAGGTCACCTTAATTTGCATTTTTTCTCATTAATTTCCTTGAAATTATTGACTTTTTGTTCTTCTAGGTGAATTTTGTTATTATTTTTTCTATCTATTTAAAGCAATTTCTTGGCAATTTGATTAATATGGCACAGAATTAAGTAGCTTAATTTAGGTAGAATTGTTATTTTTATTGCATTAGCCCAGCCTATCTATGAGCACTTGACATTCTTCCAATTATTGAGATCTAACTTTATTTGCTTACAAAGTGTTTTGTAATTGTGTTCATATAGTTCCTGACTTTGTCTTGACAAGTAGGCTCACAAATATTTTATATTATCTACAATTATTTTAGGTGGAATTTCTCTTTATATCACTTGTTACTGAACTTTGTTGGTAATATATAGAAATGTTGATGATTTATGTGGATTTATTTTGTATCCTGCATTTTTGCTAAAGTTGTTGTTTCTAATATTTTTAATATGATTCTCTAGGATTCTCTATGTATATTATCATATCATCTGCGAAGAGTGATAATTTGGTTTCTTCCATTTTTTTTCTTCCTTTATTGCTAAGCTAACATTTCTAATGCAATATTGAATAGTAATGGTGATAGTGAGCAATCTTGCTTCACCTCTGATGTTATTGAGAATGTTTCTAGCTTATCCCCATTACATATGATGCTTGCTGCTGATTTTAGATAGATGCTGCAAACAAGTAATTCCTGTCTTCAAGAAGTTTAAATATTCCAACAGAGGAATAAAGCACTCACACAAATGCACACATGTGTGCACATTTACATACATGAACATACTTATACACACATATGAAATGTATGTATATACATAATTTCAGCTTTAAATTATCAAGAGCTCCTGATTGCTTATCCAGTAAAACTCAACTTGCTTTGTCCAGGCTTTAAGGCCATTACAGTCTGATACCATTGCCTTTCCTGCCTTATCCCATATTCCTACTTTCCATACACTCTATACTCCATCAAAATGACCTATTCATTATTTCTAAAACATTTCCTACATGCAAAATGTTGCATGTACTTCTATGAGTCTTACTTAATTTTGTTATAAGATCTCTCATGAAGTATGAAGTAGAAATGATTTGTAAATGTTTGTAATTTGAGAAACAAAACAATAAAATTCTTAATAATAATAATAAATATTTTCCAATTTCCTTCATTTGTTCACACTGGAAAATCCTCCTCCTTTTCACTTCCTTTAACATTCAACTCAAAAACCACTTTCTACATGAAGCCTTCCTTTTGTAATGACAACACACCCTCAAACCTTACTTTGTTTTATATATAACATGTTAGAATGTGTTAGAATTATTTACTTTACCACTGTTATCTCCCTACCTTTCTCCATTACTGTACTTAGTAGAATGCCTTATACTTAGTAAAAACCCAACAAGTATTTGGTCTTGTAGAAGCATCAGATGGAAATGAAAATATTTGTGAGGGAAAGGCTATAAAATGAAAAGCAAACTACTATCTTTTCAATGAAATAATTATTTGTCTCTAACAAGTTAAATTGTTTAAGTATCAGCTGGATTCAATGGACTAAAATGATTTCTGCTCTTAAAATAATTAATATGAAATGAAATGAAAATTTAATTTAATAACAGGAAATATATTAGTAAATACATCTATAAGAGAGCACAAACAAGAAAAAAGTAACAAACTCCAAATAAATATTTTTGGTTTATTCAGTGCCAACTGCCAACTCTGTCTTTTCAATGCTATGAAACATTCTATCCCAATGAGTATTGTGATATTAAAGTAGAAGTAGCATATTAATTCAAAAAATATGTACACTAAGAAGAAATAGTTATTTAACATGCTTTTTTTTTTACTCAACACTATCCCTAAGTAGAATCATGAAGCATTACCCATTGCTTCTGAGTCTCCTTTCTTTCTGCCTTGATATCTTCTTTTCTCTCTTTATAGTAGGCCTATTGGTACTTTCTTTAAATAAATGTGAAACCCAAAGAACAAAAGATTGATAATTTAAAATATTTATAAAAAGAACAAAATGTAGTTTATTGAAAGTTTCCCCACCATAAATTTATTCTATGAACAACTATTAATTGATTATTACATGAAAAGCACAGAATTATTACAATCCTGACATTTTATTATGGATAACCACTATACAAAATAACCAATACATGGTCATCCAACCTCCAATTACAACCTTTTTGTGACTGAGAGTCCACCATCTCCTAAATAGCCTATTCAAATTTGGAATAGTTCTAACTCTTTTTTTAAATGATCTTCTTTCCCTACCTTTATTTATTTTTTTCCTTTTCTTGCATTTGGCCTAAATTTGTTTCTCCAACACTTCCATTCAAAGGTCTTCCAGAGGGATGTGGGAAAGAAGTTCCAATTAAACTATGAATCAGAATTGATGACTCGTGGGATTTCTTCTAACTCTGAGGGTCAGTCATTCTCTGATCTTAAATATGAAAACTGTGGTTTTAAAAAGCATCTAAAACTTAAAGAAACAAAAGAATTATGGGAGAAATGTCAAATAAGAATGCGTAGAGGAGGGTTTTTTTGGAGAGGTTAAAGGAAATTTCTAAGCCCCTGAAATATTGTCTAGTTTTTTTAAGTTTGTTATATACACCCACAGGCATATATATGTATATATGTACACATACATTTAAAATGCACATATATAAGTTTGTGTTTATATGTATGTGTGTATGCATATATATACACATACACATAGTTATGGTTACATGCATATGTTGTTATATCTATATAAATATACACATTATGTATACTTATAGGTAGGCATATTATTTTATTATATTTGTATATATATTTACATAGCAATATATAGTTATTTTGATACATGTCTTTAACAAAACGTCTAGTTAGGACTTTGTATGTATGTATGTGTGTATGGTACGTATTCTCTGTACATCAAACATAAATAAGCCTCTCAAACTTCTATTTAATATTCCTGCTGCTGTTCTCTGGAGTAAAAAAAAAAAAGCCTAATTTCTCTTCCATGTGACAATTGTTTGAAGACTTCAAAATAGCTATCATGTCTCCTATCTTCTCTTGTCCAGATTAAAAGGGTTTCTTCAAAACAATTCTCATATGTTTCACCACCTTGCTATCCTCTTTTGGACATATTCCAACTTGTTTATCTTCCTTAGAAGATAGTATTCCTAAAATGAGCAGAATAATTCATATGTGCTCTGGGTAGGGAAGAGTATATTTTTTTTATGTTGGAGCTATGTTTTATTTAATGTAGTCTAATATAGGACTAGGTTTGGATTTTTTGTTTTTTGGGGGGGAGGGGGGTTGATTTTCATGTCACACTGTAGATTCATCTAGATAAACTCACCAGGCAAAATCATCTCCAGAAAACTCATCATGAAGATTGCTTCAGCTTTGCTACTCATACCTCATTATTGACCCTCAATTCTTTCCATTTGACATGAGAGCGGGAGAGTTGAACAAAAATCACCTCTCATTTTCTCTCTTTAAAGAAGGTTCAAAATACCAGCCATCTCTTTATTTGCCACCAGCTGCTCTGCTTTGTTTCATCTCCACCATCATCTTCAACTTGCCAGTTACCTTCTGAGTCCCCATCTCTTTTCAGCTTTCTTTTGTGTATTATCTTCCCATATTTGACTATAAGCTACTTAAAGACAGAGATGATCTTTTCTTTCTATTTGCATTGCTAGTACCTAGCATTGTACCTGATTCATAGTAGGTTCTTCATAAATATTTATTTTATCATAAATGAAATTTGTAGTCCATTAAAAATCCCAAATCTTTTCCAAAAGTGTTGTTAAGTTATGCCTTTTGATGCCATGAAGTTAACTTTTAAACCATGTAGAATTTTGCCTTCATCTATATTAGTTTCATCATATTATATATGTGTGTGTATATAGATGTTATATGTATCATATGTGTACATATGTGTATATTCATATATACATTTCTCATCTATCCTTGTAAACTTTGTGTCATTTGAAAATGTGATAAACATACAAACTTGCATTCATTTAAGTTAACAATAAAAATGTTAAATACTACAAGAATAAGAGCAGATGCCCCAAATATTCCACTGTAGTAGTGCCCTCCAAGATTATTTATTTCCAAGCTGAAATTTGGTCTATGAATTATTATTCTATGCTCCCATTCATTCATTCAGTTCCAAATTGGTATTACCATCTAGTACAAATTTCTCTATACTGTTATTGGGAATAGTTGGAGAATCTTTGATAAATGCTTTTTAAGAACTGAAGTATATGTAATCTATTGCCTTTTCTTAATATCTTGTCTAGTCACCATATAAAAAAAGAAAAAAGAAATTAAGCTTACTCTGGTGCATTCTGTTCTTGATGAAGCTATGATGGATTTTGGGATT
The DNA here is from genome assembly GCF_048593235.1 of Sminthopsis crassicaudata. NCBI lineage: Eukaryota > Metazoa > Chordata > Mammalia > Dasyuromorphia > Dasyuridae > Sminthopsis > Sminthopsis crassicaudata. The sequence continues at coordinate 380,553,598 of NC_133617.1, read as the reverse complement.
ATTGTTTCTTTTTCAAATGTTCAAAAGCCATCCACTCAAGAATTCTAGAATTCTCCCATGAACAGAAGTCAAACTCAAAGTTCTACAGTGTAAAGATTTCACTGACCTTCATTTTTAAAAAGTGTGGATATTTTCTCTTTTAAAGTATGGCTGAACTCCCATTCTCCAAATTCTTTCAGAAATAATTGAGAGCAGATTAGTAATTATATCTGTCAGTCTTTTTATTACCCTAAAATGTAATTCATTCCTATTTTGTGGTTTGAATTCACTGAAGGCAGTATTTGATCATTTCTTTTATCTTGGGTTTTCACAAACTAATAATGTTTTTTTTAATCTTCCCCAAATATCAATCCAAATATCATTTTTCTTTCAAATAAAATAGAAATAAATCAAGAGGTGAGTAATTCATCTCTCTCAGTCTCATCCAGTGTTATCATTCTTTTCAGTCCAAGCAGTGATACTATTTCTTATTTGATTCTTTTCTTCCCCACAATAACAACAAAAGCAAAATCCAAAATGTTTATGGTTTTCTGCATTCACTGTCAGTCTCAGTTAAATTCTTGTTGTTGTTGTTGTCTGACACATTTATTGCAGGACCATGCTTTTCTTCATGGGACCACATAAAGTTATGAGTTCCTTGGGTTGGAAAATATTACATTCTATGTACATTCTTACATACATTCTATACATTCTTACATATTCAATTACTGGATCTTATCTCCATCCTCTATTGTTAATCAGTCATTTCAGTCATGTCTGACTCCTCATGAACACATTTTGGGTTTTATTGGAAGAAATACTAGAGTAGTTTTGTCATTTCTTACTCCGACTCTTTTTACAGATGAGGAAATTGAGGCAATCAGGATTATATAGCTTTCCCAGCATCACAGCTAGTAAGTATCTGAGGCCAGATTGAAATTCAGGTCTTCCTGATTCCAGGATTGGTGCTTTATCAATTGCACCATCTAGCTGCCTTCCATCCTCTACATGTCTTTTCTAAATCTGAGATGATAGAAGAATTTTCCTTAGAAAATTAAGAATGTCTAGCACAATATAAATGTCCTGGATAAGTACCTTGCAATTAATTGTAAGTAGTCAAGGAGTATTTGTTTAAAGGAAATATAAATTAATGAATAAATGTATCAAGAAATATTTGAATTTAGTGTTAGCATATATATCACATTGTGGTTCTGTGATAGCAAGATATTTTATTTCCTTTGCATTTATTTTTGTACTAATGTTTTTATACACATTTTTCCTTACCCAGAACCATTTTATCAAAATAATAACAGTTGAAATAACACTGATTTAGAAGAAAGAAAAAAACCAATGTTGGAATAGATGGAAATCACTACTATGAAGGGTCAAATGAGGTTTTGCTTCAGCAAACCAAATTGGAAAAGAGAAAGATAAAGTTCCTTTATGTGGCAACCATCATCTCTGGATTTTTCCTTATGGTCCCATGCCAGGCAAACCTCCAAGTGTCCTGTCACCATGATTCCCATCTCAAAAGGCCTTTTTTCTTGAACTCAGAAGGGCTAAGTTTGGATCAGTGCATCCTCTATTGTTATGACTTCAGCTAAAATCAAGCTATTCTTTAGACTACAATTTCCCATAGTCCCTGATTTTCCAATGCCAGTTCAACAGTTTTTGCCCCAGATAAAAATGTTGCAAGTCATACCTTTGTTTAAGTTTATTTCTAACTACAAATTTCTATAAATTTATGGCTAAATTTATGGATACACTGGAAATACCTTGTTTTCAGTGTACCCAATTATCCTTTGTATCAGTGTCTATTTTTGAGGTAGCAAATGTTTGCTGAATGCCTAAGTAACAGCTTATTTGTGAAAATCTCTGCTGAACTAAAATTACAATCCTATTCTCCCCTTTTTTGTTCTGCAGGACACAACAATGTACCATCTGGATAAATTTCTCAAGAGATTCCAAAAGAAAGTTTGCAACCCACAGAGTATAAATTTTTCCAAAAATATTGAAATTCTATCCCAAGATATCCACCTGTATGGTACACCTGGTACTTAGGCATATGTGTCTAGAAATGAAATGGGACATTGAGATGGAAAGTCCAAGATTTTCTCAAAACCAGCTGTCCAATTCCCTAAGCCTATACTTAGCATTTTCCTGATCTTTACAAAGTGTGTACATACTGATCCATTAACTATCTCTATCATCTTGTGACTCCTGGGAATAGATAGTTGATTTTTCCTCTTATAAAAATAAAGTTTGCCTCAGTTTTTCCATTTGTAAAGTAAGATGTAGAAGGAAATGGCAAACTACTCCAATGTCTTTGCCAAGAAAACCCTATATGGAGTCACAGTCTGACATAACTGAATAACAATAAAAGAATATAGAAGCATGGAAGAAGATTTCTCTCCATAATTATGCAAATTATGCAGTCATCTATACATTGTATTCTTTTACTCAAAAGATGTTTGTTATTGGGGATTTACTATACAATGAATATTCAGGGAATCATACACAGATATATGTTACATTATTCAGTCATACTCAAAAAGCATTTATTAAATGCTTATTATGTTCAAAGAACTATTGGGCATTGAAGATATCCAGACAAAATTTAAAATAATTCTTTACTTCTAAAATCCCTTATATCCCAGTAGAATGATTAGGGCAAGTAAATATCTATCTCTAATGCTTTAAGAATCCATCAGATTTTTTGATATAGAGATTCTATTTCTAACACAAATTACTTTCATTTAGTAGATGGTCTTAAAGAATTGCTATGATCAAAACATTTATCAAATCAATGACATCCTGGTGATGAGCTTCCTTGAATGATATTCTAGATGATATTCAAGTGTCATATATAGGCCTTTTCACTAGTTTCATACTCAAACTTTTCCATTTTCATAGGTTGACCACACTTTTTTGCTCTTCTGCCTCTGAGAGGACTTCCTGTCTCATTTATACATGATTGTTTGAATATTTGTCCCTCTCATTGGAATGTAAGTTCTTTGAAGGGGGACCATGTTTTCATCTTTCTTTGTATCCCAGTACTTAGCATAAGTGTCTAGCATATAGTAACTGTGTAATAAATGTTTATGGGCTTAGTTTTCTGGTATAATCTTTAAAAGTCCAGCATCATTTCATAATGATACATCAGATAAGGATTTTATAAGTTAGCCAGTTTAAATTAACTGGCATATGATTACTTTTGTATTTAATAAATAAAATAAAATAAATAAATAGGATAAATACATAAAAATTAATAAATAAGATTTTTTAAGTTCTATGTATCAGGTTTTGTGCTAAGCACTGGGCTACAAATACAAGCAAAAATAAAGTTTACATTCTAATGGGGGGGAAACAACACATAAAATGAATGTGAAAAGTTTGCTGTTACAAAGTATCCACATAGAGATATGGTTAAAGTCCATAGACTGAAGACAGCTAAGAGAGCAATGGAACATAACAGATCCAAACCCATCCCTAAGTTAGAAGAAAAGGTCTAGAATGATAAAAATAAGTATATATTTTAAGACAGGAAGACCCTAGGAGATAGGAATTTTCCAGAAGAAGAAGGCAACTGAACTATGGTGGTAAATATGAGTCAGAACCTCAGATAGAAGGCGTTAAGAGCACAATATGAGCAAATATAGAAAAACAAAAATTATGTCTGGGGAATCATAGACTAGTTTGGATGAATCTCACTATAGGAAGAGTAAAAGAAACTCAAATGGAGGACTAAAGGAAAATTACAAAGGATCTTATTGAGTGCTTATACTAAGTAATGGGGTAACAAAGAAAGAAAATAAAAACAGCAACAACAACAAACCATGGTGACTTTCTTCCAGATATTCACATTCCAAAAGGGGAGACAATATTTTTTAAATTGTTTTTAAATTGTATAAGACATATATAAGTATAAATGGAAGCTAACCTTAGAGGGAAGACACTTGCAGTGTGGCATTTGGGGTAGGAAAGTTCACCTGCAGGAAGGGAATGAGAACTATGTTGAAGGAAACTAAGGACAGCAAGGTGGCACAGTGGATAGTTTTGGGCCTGGAATCAGGAATACTCATTTTCATGAATTCAAATCCAGCCTCAGACATTTGCCTCCTTTGTGACCCTGGTCAAGACATTGAGTCCTGTTTTCCTGTTTTCTCATCGATAAAAATGAACTAGACAAGAAATGGCAAACCAGTATAGTATCTTTGCCAAGAAAACCACAAATGGGATCATGAAGAAGCAGAAATGAATGAAACAATTTAACAATAAAGGAAATTTAAAGTCAGGAAAGAGAAATTTCCAGGAATGGGAAACTACAAAAGGAGATGGGAGACGGGTTATCACATTCAGGTCACCAAGTCGGGCAGGATATTTTCATCATAGGGTGTGCTGAATAGAGCAAAATATAAGAAAACTGGAAAGATAGGAGTTAGGTTATAAAGAGATTTAAATTCTAAAGACAGAATGTTATGTTTGATCACAGAAGTAAGATTGATGTATTGGAGTTTTTGGAGTAAAAGAGTGACATGGGGAGACTTGCATTTCAGGAAGATTCCTTTATCAGTAAGTCAAAAATGAATTGGAGATGAGAAAAGACTTTAGGCAAGAAGACTAGTATGAAAGCTACTGCAGTTTTACAGGTGAGGGCCTGTTCTCATGTTACAGCTATGTCAGAGAGAAGGAATGATATATGAGACAGGCAGAAGTAACAAGATTTGACATATTAGATATGTGGCTTAGGTGTAAGTGAAAAGTCACAAGGTTGTAAATTTAGGTGAATAGAAGGGAGTATAGTGATGCCATTGGACATAATCAGGAAATTAGGAAGAGAAGAAGAGTTGGATGAAAGGAGATGAGAGATAAAAGGTTCTATTTTGGACATGCTGAGTTTGAGATGCCTTCAGGACATCCAATTTAAGATTCCAAAAAGCAGTTGATGATGCAAGACTGGATATCAGGGGAAAGATTAGGAACCAAAATGGTGATTTTAGAATCAACCATATGGAAATGAAAATTCAACCTATGGGAGTTGATGAGATCATCAAGTGAGACAGTAGATAGTTAAAAGAGAAGACTACTCAGGATAGAGCCTTCAGGGACTCTTGTGGCTAGTAGCCCAGATTAAGAACTTTGGTTTTTTACTTACTATGCAGTGGAGAATTGTTGAAAGGTTTTCATTGTGGGAATAATATTATTCAAATGAATGAAATAGTGAAAGATTATTTGAAGTATTAGGATGAATGAATAGGAAATAGAGACAGGGAAATAGGTTAATTGCTACTTTATAGACATGAATTAATAAGGCTCTCAAATAAAATGCTAGTAGTAGGATTAGAAACCAATGAAAGAGGTTATGGATGAAAGGTGGCTAGAATTTGGTGACAAATCAGATCGAGTGGCACTGGTAGTTATAGATAATTCATAAATTTAAGCCTGGATAACTGAACCAATGATTAAGGCTAGGTAACAAATGAGGCAGAGAATGGCCCCTTTTACCAGTCCAAAAAATTTTATCAATATGAGAGGGGAAGACTCTCTGGGTAACTGGCCAGAACATAAGCAATTGCTATTTACATTCACTCTAAACCAAACAGTGAACAAATGGGCTTGGCCTGAGACCTGACAAGTTGAAGACCTTAGCTTAAAAATATCAAGATGATAGACTGCATTCAAGACCACCTGATCTATATTTTGCTACTGGACCCAGATGACTCTGGAGGAGAAACTGAGGCAAGTGACCTTTCACAGCCTTCCCTCATTCAAATCTAATGCATTTGCACATCATAGCATCATTTCCCAATGTCATGGTCTTCTTTGAGAACAAAGGACAAATAGCAACTTCTGTAAGAATAGTAGGAGTTGCCCACTGGGGACCCAAAGGCAATTGACCCATCTGAAACTTTTCCTTTCCTTTCCTTTCCTTTTCTTTTTTCTTTCCCTTCCCTTCCTGCTGTTCAAATAGTGTATCATAGTTTTACTTGCAGATACTCTGTCCAAAAGAATGTAAATTTTGATTGCTGAAACCTTCTAATGTATCTTAGGGTTTATTAGCCTAGATTTCTTTCTTAAGAACCATGCAGTGAATCACTCTGGTTCTCACTGATTGAGCTACAATAAGCCCAAGCCACTTGTTCCCTGATTGGGTCCTGATTGGATCAGAATGAATGTAAATATTTTGGTCATAAAGCCTGAAAGTCCTTCCCTCCCAGACTGATTTTTTTTTTTTTTTTTTTTTTTTTTTTTTTGCCTAGGTAAAAGAGACCATTATCTCCTAGGCTTACCTAGCCTTAATAATTGATTGGACATTATTTGAATCAAGCTGAAACCTGCTAAAGACCTTAGCTTAAAAGCCCTTAAAAAAGGGCACTGAAACAACTGGATAAATGGCAAAGCTATTGACAGAAATTAAAAAAAAAAAAAAAAAAAAAAAACTCCAAGAGAAGCTATTTTGATATATTATGGAGAACATTAGCAATAATACCTGTTTACTGATTCTGCCAATGCCAAGAAATTTCACATACATTATTTCTCAGGCCAATGAAGTAGCATTGAACAAATACAATTTTCTTGAGTTTGGTTTGCTCTGTCAAGATGATAGCAATGGGTAATCCATTGTCAGCCTAAAACACCATAAGTGCATAATCAATATATCCCTAGCTCAGAGCGTTTGAGGTAGGAATCAGAAAAAAAAAAAAAAAAAAAAAAAGAGACACATACCCCATTTTCAGTACCATGTAAAATTAGGAGACATTAGGTATTTATACTTCAAGGAGACCATGGAATGGGAGACATGCATGAAAAACTTTAAGGAGGAGAAACAGGCACAAAAGATCAACTCCATAATTTTATCTATAGTTCTGACCATATTTATAGTTGTGTGATCACTACTTTTTAATTATTCAGACAAAAATTCCTTCCTTTACAAAAGCCAAAGTTTTTTAAAGAAAGATGCATTTACTCAACTTATGTTAATGTGTAAACCATAGGTGCATCAAGAAATCCATTATCCCAGTGATAAGGATACTCCTCTTGTTGGTGCAAAACACAATCCTTCTTTACCTTCATTTTTATTTCATGACCAGCCTTTTTCATTCAGGGTCAGTGGTCTTTTTTCACTTACATTTAGGGTCTTTTCTTATCAATTGGTGGAAAAGGAGCGCTTTCCACAGGAGCTGTTTTTTGTTTTTTTCTCCCTGGTGTTAGTTTATAGATCAAAATAAAATTTCCCTATGTATAAACTAATATTGAAATTTTCTGAAGATCTTTGAGAAACTGATCCTTCTTAAAAAAAAAAAAATAAACCTAAGGTTGTGTTTCCTGATAGCAACAGACACTTTGATTAAAATCAGTAAAGAAAAGGTTAAGGGCCTAGTGAATCCATCTTTAATTTCCTGCATTTTACATGTTGGGAAAAAACAAATTCTGTCAGCTGCACTGGGCTACAAGCTCAACTGTGATTCTAACTTTATAGAAATTATCTTCATGTCAGAATTCAGCTGTGGTGCTGAAGGCCTTGGGCCTTTGCCTGCAAATACCCTCTTTTCAGAATTCAACATGGTAATTTAGGGGCTGCACATAGGATTAGTAATAAGAATGATAATTTCTATATGTCTAAGAGTTTCAACCCACTCAGGAAACTGAAATGTACAGGTTCGAGCCCTAAAATGGAACTTGTACTAAGTCTTCAGCCCATCTGAAGGGCAAAGAGAAGGTTTTCCAGACTCTGTCAGGAATTTTTGGACTCAATACAAGTACTAAATTTTGGGTCGATGAATATGGAAAATTGACTTAGTGGAAAAGCACCAAACCACCAATGCCAATTCCAAAAATCTAAAGTGGGGCATCAGAACCTCTGGGCTGGCAATAATCACTCTGGCCAACCCCCTCTGTTGGCAACTCAAAGAGAGAAGATGCCATGATTTTAATGTTCAGCTACCAACCTGCAGGCAGCCCACTGGGCTGTGCACAAACCCCAGCCTATGTCAACATAATCTTATTCCAAGCTTCCACATTATTGTCAATGGCACTAGTATTGCCTAACTCTCTTAGCTAGTAACCTAGGAGTTACTGCCAGCTTCTTTCTCACCTTTGTCCTTTATATCCAATCTATCATCTTGCCCTGGCAGTTCTTCTTAGATTGGCTCTTTCCTCTCCATTACCAGTCTCTATTCTCACTCATCACCTGTTGGGACAGAAACACATATTTGATAGTTTGGGAGCCAATGCCTAGCAGACTACTTTACACCTAGTAGGCATTCAAGAAAAGTTTGTTGAAATGAATCCAATTATGAAAAGTGCTCTCCCTGGATTTCAGAGCCTCCTTCCACCAAAATACTACCTCCATTTGCTTGCTGGTATATTAAACACCTCAAAAATGGACAATGCTGATGAGAGGTCAAATGATTTTATTAGTTTGACTTCTAGAAGAGTAAGTTTAAATACCTGGGAATATAACAATGATTATATTAATAAGATAATCATTATTATAATAATAAAGTTATTATGAAAATCTTATAAAAGTTTAAACTACCAAAAAAAAAAGTTTTGATAGGCAGAAAGGTTGAAAGAGCGACTTGGGACACTTGAAGATAAAGGTCATATTACAGAAGATGGAAAAGGTGCTCCTAACACCCTTACTTGATTACACAGTTTTGCCCAAGGCCAGTTCTGATCTCATCTTACAACCTCTGTTCCCCCAAATCTAACCTATATCCAGTTTCCTTAAGGATATTTCTAATCAAGGTACTCTTTCAGAACTTTGCAGGAACTCTTTAATCAAATGAAAACTCCTTGGCTTGAAGCCAAATGGATCATTATATTATCTGTATCTGCACCCTTTCCACACAGCTTGCTAAATGCTCTCTCCTGCATAACATCCCTTGTAATCAATTAATGAGTATTTCTGATCACTTACAGTGTAGCTAGCCAGCATACTACATACATAAAAAGACTATGTTCATAATCTCTTAAGTAAAAAAAAAAAAGTGTAATCTTTATAGGCAATAAAAATAACTTAATATGATATTAACTTGTCCTCTAGATGTTTGGGGAGGATTAATTACATGATGTCTGCAAAGCATTTTGAGAACCTCTGAGAAAGGTGTTATATGAATACAAGGTATGATTATTTTTAGGTGCTTCTGCTGCTGACACATTCGGCATACCATGAAAGAATGAAAAATTATCTCCATGTTCCCCGTCGTGGTAACAACCACAGTGAAGGGTTTAGAAAAACCATTTATAGAAGTGCTAAATTTATAAAATACATTTTCACGTAAGATAGTATATGCAACTTAATCTGTGTCAGGGAAGACCCTTCTGAGTACAAATCTTTTCTTGGATACAGTGTCACTAGGGAGAGGGAAAAGAATTATAAAAGTAAAATTATATTGTTGAAAGACCTAGCCCTCTGGCTCTAATCCAGCCCTCTTCTTTCAAATGAGGCTATATTTTGGACAGATGTTGTCTATCATATTCTCCAGAGGAGGATATTTTACAAACTTCCTCAGCCACCTGTTTTTGGTTAGTGGCCTTTATTGTCAGGAAGTTCTTCCTTATACCTTACTTAAATCCTTCTACCAAAACATTATCCCATTTCCTACTATTTATCCTCACTGGAGATAGATCACAGCTGGTCATTGGTCTTCCAATCCAATATTTATTCTTCTTATTATAAACTGTCATCAGCTTGCAGGCATTTATTATATCACCTACTTGTCCTTTTTCAGATGAATAACTTAACAAAAAGTACGACAACATAGAGGATGAACACAAGATCTGGAATAATTTCTTTGGTTTGAATCCTTACTCTGACACCTGCAAGCTATAGGATCACGGGTATATTATTTAAAAATTCTGTTTCCTCATCTGTAAAATGGGAATAATATTTGCATTGCCTACTTCTAAGAGTTGTTGGAAGTAGCATAGTTCATTATGTAACTTCTTGTTCTCATATTGTCCTTAACTGCAATGTCTCTTTATATGGCATTCCATATACTGCTTGCTAATCATCTATATGTACTTAAATTTTTGTGACAATATAGATGAATCAACCAAATGATTTTGGCTGAACTTCTCACATTTTATATGGATTATCTAGCACTAATTAGACATGGTCATTAAATCATAGAATTAGAAGGAGATAACATATAGTCTATGTTTTCAAGGAGTTTAGAAATATCTTAACAATGATAGACTAAAAAAAAACTTTAATTCATTTAAAAATATATCATCATGACAAAAAAATCCCCTTAGTATTTGTGAATATGGTAGTTTTCAGTGTTGTCAGCTTAAAGAAGATGCAGTTTTTACCCTAGAGAATCTAAACATCTAAATTGAGATACAAAAAAAAAAAAAAAGATGATAGCACAAGCATAAATCTTTATCCTCTCTGTCTCTCCACATGTATACATATGTGCGTGCATAAATATATTAATTAGAAAGTGAATGATTGTGCATGAACAGATACAAAATCTTCATAGAAGAGAAAAATATGATGTCATGATGCAATCAAGCTAAATCTAATTTAGAACAACTTCACAAAGGAGAATAATTTTTAGTTTAGTTTAGTTTTTTTTTTTTTTAATTTAAGGATAGAGGGAGTTTTTAGCTGGGAAGAAATAAATTCTATGCAGGTATCTTTATTTGCATGATGGTTTGTGAGTATAGATTAGAGCAGGGGTTCTTAATTCAAGGTCCAATCTTTGGATAGATTTCAGGAGGTCTATGGACTAGAATGGAGAAAATTATCCCTTTCTCCATGAGTATGAGCAACAAATATAAGTCTGAGAATGCAAAATTCAGTATGCTTCACAGACTGCATCACGCATGCATGTACACACACACATACAGAAAAAGGGAAAGAGAGAGAGAAAGAGAAAGAGAGAAAGAGAGAGAGAGAGAGAGAGAGAGAGAGAGAGAGAGAGAGAGAGAGAGAGAGAGAGAGAAACTCCAGATTTAGAAGAGATCTGTATTCTAATCTCAACTTTGTCACTGTCCGTGTAGCTCTAGGTTAATCACTCTTTGTTTTTATGCTTCGGTTTTCTAATCTTTAAAATGGTCCAGAAATCATAGGATCATAAGGGTAAAGCTTGAAGGGACCTTCAATGCCAATGAATATATCTGATTTCATGCATGAGTAAATTAAAACCAAAAGATACTAACTAATCTGAATAGGGTGGCAAAGCTGGTATCAGAAGTAAGACTAAAAAATAGTTCTTCCTGATGTGAAGTCCATCACTCTATCTAGTACTCTAAAGGATCTCTTTCTCTTTTTAGAAATCTCACTCTGAGTTCTATAAGAATAGGAGCAGCAGGACAGATAGAGCATTGATCCTAGAGTCAGAAGGATCTGAGTTCAAATCTGCCCTCAGACACTTTGCACTTAATAGTTTTGTGACCCAAGGCAAATCACTTAACCCTAATTGCCTCACCCATCATCTCCACCCCAAAATGCTATAAGAATAAAAATAAATTATAGATTACATAATGCATAGATATGTTATTCCAGAGTTGCTCAATAACTAGTAATGGAGAAATAATAGGACATGATAAACAAGATGGACCTTGAATGGAACAAAAAGGGCACAAGAGATGGGAAAAAATATTTTAGTTAGATGCAGGGAAGCCTATGGTTAGGACTGTAGTCGCTATTCACTGGAAAATTGGGAGCAAATGTTGTAAATCCAGGAAGTAGAGGTTTGAAGTATGTAAAGAAGGCAGCTTTGGTAATCATATTAAACTAAACCTCTGTGGAGTCACAGGCAAAATTTATTTTTTAAAAAGTATATAAAATATGAAATATGATTTATGCAGGATGTCCCAGAAGTCTTAGTTAAATTTTAAGCTATTAAAGTTATTGTTGTTATTATTATTTCAGAATATTAAAGCTTAAAGTTGCACAAAGACTTTTGGGACACTATGTATTATCTTACATTTAAAGGATTCATTTAAATTTTTATTGTCAATCAATCCATGAATATTTATTAATTTCCTACCATAGGAAAGGCTTCTTGTTAGACAGTGGAAGTGGGGATCGTGGAAGAGGGGTATTGAAAACTTCAGCTGAAAAAAGAAAAGAAAGAAAATATCGGCTCAATGGCACAAGGATTAGAATACTGGACCTGAAGTTAGGATGTGAATTAAAATCCAAACTCAGACAATTATTAGCTGTGTGATCCTGGGCAAACCATTTACCTCTGTTTGCTCCATTTTCCTCAACTATAAGATGTGGATAATAATAGCATAAACCTTCCCAGGTTTTTGTGTGAACCCAATGTGATAATTGCACAGTGCTTAACATATTATAGGAGTGCTGATTGTGAGGAAGAATCATCTTTGTGAATTCAAATCTGGCTTCAGAAACTTAGCTATGTAACCCTGGGTAAGTCATGAACCCTCTTTTCCTTTGTTCCTCATCTGTAAAATGAAAAATTACTCCAGTATCTTTGCAAAAAAACAAAACAAAACAAAACAGAGTCACAAAGAGGTAGACGTGACTGAAACAACAATAAAAACAAGAAATTGTTCTTGCTATGTAAATGTTAGTTGTTGTTCTTATTATTATTATCTCCATAATCATAATTCATTGTTATACAGAAACATTTGCCAAACATTTTCTTCACTATATATATGTATATATATATATATATATATATATATACATATGTATGTATATATTTCATACTAAAGAATAAAATTCTTGTACTTAAAGAGCTTACCATCTAATTAGTGGGACAAGCTATATACACATGACAAGAACATGAGTGTCAAAATAATTCATGACAATTGTTAACTCAATAATAATAATTTTTAAAAATTGGTCAAAGAGGTTATAAAAGGAAAGAACACTATGGTCTTGGTATAATTAACAAAGGCTTAATAAAAGACATAGAACTCAGATATATTTTGACCTCCATCTATGAAATTCCAAAGAAATAAGGATTTTTAAAAATTCTAAATAGCTAAATTTAATATTATGCCTACAATAATCAAATTTCTTTCTAAAAAAGGTGGAAATAAATGGAAGACTTAAAAAAAGTAAGTTCTAGGAACAATAATTAGAAATACCTTCATCAAAACTATAAAAAACATAGACAATTATGGAGGTTAGGTTGTCAAGAGGGACAAAAATAAATGCTATCTTTTATACTGCTGAGTTTAACTCATTTCCCCTTTTGTATAAAAATCTTTCTTGGGGGGAAAAATTTCCAGCAAATGATTAACAGCAAAATAAGGTAGTGATCTGGTGTACTGCATCATATTAAGCTTTATTATTTCAATGATTCTGAGCATCAGTCCTCTTGCAGAGTTCCCATGACATCTGTACTAAATGGTCATCCTTATGTTAACAACTTTTATCATCATACTTTCTACTACCAGAACTGCTCATTTCCACTCAGTCACAGAATGGCAAATTAAACTTCTCTGGGCCTATTGATACTTTAAAAATAAGTGAGGGGAAAGGATAGTGAGACTGAACATGCTCCAAAATGCTTTGTTGCCTAAAACATTGCAGCAGTGACAAAAATGTCTACTGGGGACTCCTACTCAGGGCATTTCAGGATCATATTTCAATACACCCATCTTCTCAGGAAAGGGTCAAAGGCAACCCAAACTATTTATTATGGTCGTCCTACCCTCCTCATTTAAATGTTATTCTCTATTCTTGGCATAATAATGCTCTTGATATACTCAGCTGGCATTACATCGTCCTTTTGATTGCAGTGTGGATTGAATACCACATGCCCTCTTCCTCCTCCTCCTGCTCCTCTTCTTGCTGGCTACATCATTGGAGTTGATTGCTGGGGCCACTCATCAGGAAGGTCTGGCAGCTGCAAGACCCAGATGCCAATTTCTTTTGATAGTGGTCTAGGCATGTCAGCGTGTCTCCCCATTTGGTACCTCTTCAGGACTTATGTGGATAGCATGATGGGGGAAAGGCAAAAACATCAAACTCCGTTAGTAAAACAAAAAGATTGGAAGGAAACAAAATCAGTGAGAAGTTTACCCGAAGAGAGCCATTCATGTTGTACCTACCACTTTGCAAATCAAAGACGATTAGGCTGTACCTAAGTGGAAACTACTCCAGTATCTTTGCCAAGAATACCTTAAAGGAGGTCACAAAGAGTTAGATATAACTGAAAAACTACCCCATCACAACATGATTCCAAGCTATTAAGTTGATAAATGAAATTCAGTAATATGCTGGTCATACACAATGCAACCTAAGATATTTTGTATTTCTGAATTCTATTATCATTGCATTCTATGCCTCCCAATCTGGTGCTTGCTTTGTACATTGACCTGAATAATTATAAGTCTTTCATGCAATACATAATGTGAGCCTGAGGTACATAGCAGATAAAGAGCTGGACTTTTTATTCAGGAAGATCTCATTTGAAGTCTTGTCTCTGTAACATATAGGAGGTGTGATTCTAGTAAAGCCACTTGACCTCTCAGTGACTCGAGCAGTTCTTTAAGAGTTTAAGTGGAAGAATAAGTGCCTGCTGTGTAGATAGAGGCAGTTTTCCTACTTGGGCCTCCTGATGCCAAAGAGATCATTGATTCCAGTCACAAAAACAATGACCATAACAACAATGCAGTTTTCCCATTTAGTAAGGGATCATATTTTCTACTTTTTCAATATCCTCCACAGAGTCTAGTTTTTCACTAAACCCCCCCATAGACAAATATTGAATATTGTGTCTGATCAGTTGATTAACTAATTACTGTTTTAGAATATAAGACTAGCATTTAGGCCTCGATACAATATCTAAGACAGCAAATCAACAAACTTTAAGTCCTTACTGTGTCACAAGAATTCTAACTTTTAGCAATGCAAAGATAATAAAAGAGCTAACATCCTAAAAGACAATGTATCCCTATATAGATATAAATAAGACTTCTACAAATCAAATATAAGGTAACTTTGGCAGAGAAATCAGAAGATGAGGGGAAAGCAGGAGAGATACTCCCCACCACTACCATCCTGAATGCTGTTTGAGTTGAACCTTGAAGAAAGCCAAGGATTTCAGAGGGCTGAGGTGAGAATTTATTCTCAACAGGCAGATAATAAGTAAAATAAAGACAGGAGATGGGGTGCCTCATGTGAGGGCACAGTAAGTAGATCAACATGGCTAGAATGAAGAGATCATGAGAGAGAATAATGTGCACATATTGGATAGTTAGGAAGAAGCCAGGTTATAAAGAACTTTAAATACCAAACAAAGGAGTTTATATTTGATCCCACAGCTAACAGAAAATTAGCCACTGATGTTTATTGAGTAGGTAATTTGACATGGTCAAATTCAAGCTTTAGGAAAATCATTTTCGTGGCTATATGGATGATAGATTAGACTGTGGGAGGCTTGAGGCAAGGAAAGTAGCTAAAAGGCTAATTTAGTCACCAAAATAATATTTGATTATATTTTTCATATTTTTATGCCTCTTCCTATACTATCCTTCATTATAAGTGATCCTCCATTATCATGGCACTGAAATTATCTTAGATTGTGTCTAAAATGTCCTACCAAATTGCAAGGCTTTGGGAGAATTTGAAGAGTATGTGTTTAACAACAATGTGCTTATCATTAAAAGTACTGATCTAAGAAGATTTAGGCATCAGGATGACCACAATTTTTTCCCACTTTAATTTGAAATAGTTCAAGTTATTTTTTAAATTAGTTTTTATTAGTTCTCTATTACCTCTAGAATAAAGTACAAGTTATCATTTAAGACTTTCTATAATTTGTCTCCTACCTACCTTTCCAGTTCTATTTTAAATTAATTAAAATGTGAACATACATTATGTTCCAGCTAAATTGCGTCACTGGCCAGTTTTTTTGGAACTTGATATTTCATCTGTCGTATCTATGTTTTCACATGAGTCTTCCCTCATGCCTGGAATAAATTGCTTCTCCAACCCTTAGAAATCTTATTTTCCTTTAAGCTCAATGTTAATTGTTCCCTGATTGCCCTGTTGTTTAGCTCTCTCTTTCTTCTCACCTAGCTTGTTTCTTTTACCTCCAAACTAGCCCCTGAATGTAAATTAGATTGAATATATGGTAAAACAAATTCTTAAAGATTGACCATCAATGTCCAAAAGGGGTTTTAATCTCTGTGATTAAAGGAAGACCTCCGCTGATGAGCCATATATGTTTGAAGTACTGCAAAATAAATATCTATTCTATAGATACCCCCCATTAGAAGGAATATTGAAATATTTAGTCAATCATTCAGAAAATTTATCTATATAAATTTGAACATCTAGTGGACAGCTAAATGACACAGTGGATAGAGTGGTAGGCTTGAAGTCAGGAAGATCTGAGCTTGAATGTGGCCTCAGATACTTACTGTGTGACTCTAGGCAAGACCTTGTTTGCTTCAGTTCTTTCATCTGTAAAATGAATTCAAGAAGGAAATGGCAAACAAGTCTAGCTTTTTTTGGCCAAGAAAACCCCAACAAGAACATCACAAAGAGTCAGACATAGATGAAAAATGACTGTATCACCAAAAAAAACAAATCTAATTCAAATAATTTAAATTCCTTTAAATTCAACAATTATTAGTTGCCCAATGTCATCAAGGCATTATGCTGGACTCTGAGGGAAGATACAAAGTTTAAGTAAGACATATATTCCATCTTTATAACTGTATATTCCAGAGATAGGGAAGATATTTAAACAAATAACTACATCCCATAATAATACATGACACACTTTGGCCCCCTCACATCCTGTCGCATGAGATAGGGAAAAGCATGCTAGATTAAGAGTCAGGAACTAGGTTCAAATTCTAGTTTTGCCTCTTAGGACTTGTATCATAAGTTATTTCTCTTCTCTAGACCTCAGCTCCTTATTTGTAAAAACAGAAAAGTATGAACCAGATCCCAAAGGTCACAGAAAATGTTAATTTCTTTTCCATCCTTAATCTATGATTCTATATTGTATTATATCCTATTATAATCTACATTGTATTATTTATTATATTTATATGTTTACATGTCATTTTCCAAACCCCATTTTCAACCAGAGAAGCATAAGCTTCTTAGGAAAAAAGACAAGGTCATTTAAAAAATCTTTTTATCCCCAATGAATTGCACATAAGTGGCATTTGATATGTCTCTTGATTGAATTGAGAGATGCAAAAAAAAGTGCTATCATATTTATAAATAAAATGTTTTAGTTATAGAAAAAGAACTAGAATATCATTCTTTTAAGGAACAGTCTTTATTTTCTTCTTTTATGAATTGGTCTGAAGTTGTATAAAGAATGTGGTAGAATCTTTGCAGAAGTATAATGTCCCATGAAAGGAAAATTGTCTCTCCTACTTCCTTTACAGAAATCGGCATGGTTTCTAAGACTTGGGGGCACTTTTGTTGCCAGCCATGGAAGAGTTCTATATACCCAGGTGCACCATGAATATTATTTGATGATGATGAGCACTTGATGAATAATTTTCTGAGTGTTGTTGATAATTACTGTCGTATACTATTATAGATCCAAAAGCAAATAACTAATGAGCAGGTCTAAGAATAAGAGGTTAAAATCCAAAGAAAAGAAGTGATAATTTTTTCTGGGTGTGGAGAAAAATTTTAAAGCATTAGATGAACATGTGGGAAACTACCAGCCGACCAATTCATCTGGTAGAGCTATTCAACTACATCAATTACATATACCGAAATATTTTCAAGGCAACCATAATTTCATCATATCTTTCAGTGAAAATATACTCTTCACAAATACAGATTGCAACCCCCTCTATGTCTTAGTAGATCAACTTTCAACAGGTTTATTGTGGCCAATAAAATAAAATCATTACTAGAAGACAAAACCTAATGGAAAATTTAGACTGGTTATCAGCCAACAGATATATGTCATGCTGCAGCCCAAAATAGTGCTATATTGGCAAAATCTTATTTCCATACCATAGAGAGGCATTAGTGATGAGCTTGATACATATAGGCATTTTACTGAATGCTTATTGATTGATTAACTGAAAAGGAATTGTGTTTTGTATTTTCTTATTGTTACATTGTTTGGGGTCCAGAATTGTGATCTCTTCAGTATAGGAAGCTTCTAATAAGGAAATTTTCTCGATTGATGCAGATCAGCACCTGCTCTAGAACTTCTAGTTTTAAAGAGATGCTTGGGCTACTGAAAAGTTCAATGTCTATCATAGACAGGATTTGAAAACAGATCTTCTTGAATCAGAGGTCAGTTCTTCATGCATTATTCTAGACAGTCTGAATTCAACCTCATTACAACATGTCTTTTCTTCTTGTTTTCATTCTATTTATACCACAAGGACAATGTGACAGGGGGCATACACTTAGAAATAAGCTTCTTTTTCTTTCCCTCCTCCACATGGAATATGGAACATCTTCAGATATTTCCTTTCTAAGCCAGTTATGGGAAACTCTCTACAAACTATTCTGTTCCCTTTAAGTGGAAGTCATTAGGGGGGGGGAAATAAAACAATGTAACTAGAAAACAGTTTCCCTAAATAATGCTGACATCAGTGATGATGCTGGTTCACTGTCAGGAAAGCAAATGAGGAGCAGGCTTTTTGATCCAGGAAAAATATCAGAATAAAAATGAATCTTTTTTTTCCTGCTAGAAATGGAAAAATAGACTGTAAAACAGGCAAGAATGAATGGTTTTGCAAGCTGGCGAAGAGTAACAGAGTAGAGGCTCAAAATCTTCAAACTGAAAACAACAAATGTACCAATAGAGTACCTGATGATATGTTTGAAAAAAAGAAGAAAAATGGGGCTAATTTCAAATTAAGGTAGAAGACTCATTCTCCTCAAAAAAAAAAAAAAATTAAAATCACGTTTTTCATGTGCTTTAATTTAACTACATTTAGTTGCATTAGACTTTGAAAGCATAAGTCTCAACAATGTTATATTCCATTTGAAAATGTAAAAGTCCAGAGGGAATTTTTACATAAGAATGCTGGAATACGAATAATGGTAGCAGCACTGACATTTGTAGCCCTTTAAGTTTACAAAGCTTTTCATCTGCATTATCTCCCTTGATATTTCATTTGATTCTCAGAGCAATCTTTTGTTGTAAATATTATAAGTATTTTACTGATTATGAAATTGAATCTGAGACAGATTAAGTGACCATCTCAATCTAGCATGTAATCTAAGGCAAGAATCAAACCTATTATTTCCTGATTCCAGTATTCACCAAATATTTATAAAAGGTTATTTACATGCAACACACTGTGGAAGTAGTTAGAGAAATACTAGATCTGACCTTTGCCTAACTGAAAGACCAGAGATAACAATTTTAAAAACAATTCTAATGCTATAATTGTAAAGGAGCCATCAGATCCTAAATCCAGAGTTGTAAGATGATTTTGGAGATTATTTAGTTCAATTCCTTTCTGAGTAAGCAAGACTGAACATTTAACTCCAAGATGGCCTAGAGATATGAAAAACTGAGTTTATATACTGCCTTTGACACTTACAATATGTGTGACTTTAGGCAAATCACTTAAATTCTATTTCACTCAGTTTTCTATATTGTAAAATGTAAATAATATTAACACCCAACTCACTTTTTATTGTGAAAATTTAAGTGAGATAATATATAAAAAAGCACAATATACACCCTTCCGTTATTGTCATTATCTTTCTTATTCTTATTATTATTTATTATATTACTGTGTTGTGTATTATATATTGTCATATTATAATGATATTATTATTATTATTATTATTTTGAAGATGAGGAAACTAAGGCTCAGTTTAAATATCATGATTAAGGTCAAAAGTTCTAGATGTCAAAGGCTAGCCCCACTCCCAAAGTGCAAAAGCTTTTTACTCAGTAATAAGATTTTACCATCCCAGGAAGGATAATGCATCTTCTTATGAATTACTAATTAGTTAATAATAATTAACATAAAAACTCATTTGTATTGTCAAAAGCTCCATATCTACATGAATCTATGTGTAGGCCCTCCATATCCTAACAGATGGCTTTGGGTAATGGTATAGAAAGCAAAAATCTATTGCCCAGTGGTCAATTTTCTTTTGAAGAGTTTTGCTGTATGTAACAAGACTACTGCTTGAGCAGTGAGCATACAGATTGTCTCTCAACCTATACTAGAAAAATTTTCCAGCTTGGCAAGACCTGCCAAATTTGCTATTCCACTGGTATTGAGCCAATATTAAAAATAATGAAGAACTAATAAACTTTTCAATACTATTTTAGTTAAATTTTCAATGCATTAATTAAAAAGTAAGCATTTGTTAAATATGTCTCTATCTAGCACTATAATAGCTTTAAGATTAAATTAGAAACAATCCTGCCCTCAATGGCTTTATAATCTATCAAAGGAACATATATATGTGTGTGAATGTTTATGTATATGTATAAATACATGTGTTTACATGTATATAAGCATATATAATATGTGTATACTATACATATATTCAAATTATAAGCAAAAGTGATGAGGAAATTTGGGGAAAGACATCTTCAGGAATTGATAGGAGGAGGGAAATGAGGAAAGACCTTCTAGAGAAGGTGTGAATTGAAAGTTAGGTGTGAGCAGGGGCTGCTAGGAAATGCAAGGGATAGATCACTAGGATGAGTTCAAATTTGACTTCAGATATTTATTAGCTGTAGGATCCTAGACAAGTCATTTAACCTTATTTGTTTCAGTTTACTCATCTGCAAAATAAGCTGGAGAAAGAAGAAAGAAATGGCAAGCTATTCCAGTATCTTTGCCAAAGATAACACCAAATGGAATCACAAAGAGTTGGACACAATTGAAATGACTTAACAACAATGAACCATAGACAGATTTCAAGGGGCCCATAAACGAATTAGGAGGAATAAATGATATCATTTCCCCGCAATAGTTTCCACTTTAATCCTAAGTATTTTATTTTATGCATTTAAAAATATTCTTCTGAAGAGAGGTTTATAAACTCCAACCTGCCAAAAGGGTCTGCTATGTACACCAAAAGAGTTAAGAACTACTGCTTTAGTTCAATGCCTTTATTTTATGGAGGAGAACACTAAAAACCTATTATCTCCTGCTACCTCATCTACTCCTTGTCTACCTATGATGCTTTATTAGGTTTGTATTATCTATTGATGTTGCATTTGATGCTATTCCCCATCCCTAGCATAGGCATTTGGCAATTGATTCTATTTGTATTATGGATTTTATGTCATATAACCAGATAGCTGATGAAATATGCCTTTAATATTTAAATAGCGTTCTTTAAAAGGCAGTTTGTGCCCATCTTGCATCAAGAACTCTAGGGCATGAAAAGTTCAAGCTCATAAAAAAAATTGAGTAATTTTTGCATCAAGGATCTCAAAGTCTGAGGTAGTTTTTAACTAAAGTCAGAAATATTACATTTTCACAACTTTATCCTTCATAAGTGATTCAATTTGATTCATAGTTTCCAAAATAAATTCTCTTTTGGCCTAAGACTAAAGAATAATAATTTTCAGGTCAAAAGGAGCTGTTGGAGGGTTGGTTTTTGGTGGTGGTATTTTTTTTGACATGAGAAAGGAAAGAAATTAGGGCTCCAAATGGAACACTAGCTGCAGCCTTAATTAAGGAGCTGGAACTGTGGCTCAGTAATTACTATAAATGATGCACCCACATCCTCCATATTATTTAGCTGGTGAATTTCTGACTTTCCTTTTGCATGTAAAAAGAAGGATGTGAATTTCCATCTGAAAAATTGTGGCCCTCACCTCTTCCTTCATTCCCTTACACAACTCCCATTGACGTCAGCATGAGCTGCAGCCGTGTATCCAAACCCAAAAGAAAGGAGAGCAATGAAATACATGATATAGGTCAAATATTGACAGCATGACAGTATAGAGAGGAAAGAGAGAAGGAAATGATGAGGCTGTAGGAGGAGAAGGCAGATGGGAATGCTGCGTAAGGAATTATTATTCAGTGCTGGCAATAAGTCTTTTTCCTTTTTTTCCCAAACTGTTACATTCCAAATGCAAGGCAGAGCTACTGAGGTTTCATAGATGGCTAAAAGCATGTGAAAGAGAATATAGGGAGAAGAACAGAGGGAGGGAGACTTTCTGGAAGCTCTGAAAAGAAGAAGTGGAGAAAAAACATTGGAAAATGTTACAAGCATTCTGTTCATGTTGTATCACTTAGTACAGTCTTGTCTCTCCAGCCCACTAGTCTGGAACAAAAGTCAGTCTCTAACATAACAACAGACATTGGGGAAGTATCCAACAAAAGCTCACCTCCCAAAGAACAGGATGGTTCTATGACTGAATGCCAGCCCCAGCAAAGTGGAGATGCTACAGAAAAATGCTGAGGACCTCATTGCCTCTTCCACCTCCTCTTTTTCTCCTCTGCTGAATGAACTGCTAAAAGACAAAGAATTGTGGTAAGAGATAAGAAGAACTCAGAAACTTGTAGCAAGTAGTAAGGAAGAGACTCTGAATACTGGTACAGCCACCTGTGATTTATTTTCTGCTGATCAAAACAATTCCCTAGCCATTTAAGGAAAAAACAGGGAAGAGTGTCTGACTGGTTCAGATCTAGGTGGGAATGGTAGGGCTTGTGGCTTTCTCACAGGGCAGAATAGACTCAGGTTCCAAACAATCCAAAGAAAAAAAATTTCTCCTCATAGAACATTTGCGTTTTGAATTTTAAACTACTTTGCCAAGGCTACCCATAAACACTATAAGACAGGAGCAGTACTTTGGCCCCAATTGCATGAACAATAGGATTGAAGCCAAGGTACAATGAAGTCTAACAGAAGTTCTGCCATTGCATCATTGTGTGAACCTATCCAAGGTCATCCAAGGGCATCCAGGGCATTCCTTAGCTTAGGATGT
Source organism: Sminthopsis crassicaudata (assembly GCF_048593235.1). Lineage (NCBI taxonomy): Eukaryota > Metazoa > Chordata > Mammalia > Dasyuromorphia > Dasyuridae > Sminthopsis > Sminthopsis crassicaudata. The sequence goes on along the minus strand of NC_133617.1, from coordinate 380,530,763 downwards.
GGGAAGAAAGGAGGGTAAAAACCAGGGCACTGGAAGAATGAAGTTGAAAGGTAAGAGAGAAGCTTGGTCTATCAGGCTACATTATGCAAAATTAATCCCTCCTCAGTACCCTAGATAAACTGGGTAAAAACATCTCTCTCATTCCTCTTCCTTTCCACCTTCAATCTCTTTAGGAAAGACTCTTTGCAACTTTCCTCCTCTCTATGATCACGGAATTCACCTGCACAAAAATAATCTGGGAGAAGGGGAAAGGAAACATGAGGCTTTTCAAATATTACTTACTATTTTGTCTGTAAAATAACTTTAGGGATTAAGTAATCTCATCCAATATGTGCACTTTATAGATGAAGAAATGAACTTCACAGATTTTTTCATAGGATTAACACAAATAATTGTTGATTAAATCAATAAATAAAACATTAAAACAATTTAAAAACATTAAAATTAAAATAATAAAACATTGTGTTAAAACACTTTTAATGAATATTTTTTGAACGCTGACTAGATTTAGAATTTTTTAAAAGCATGAATAATTGTACCCAATATGGTGAATAAGATGTGGCAGTTAGTCGATATACTTGAGTTTGAATCTTCCTTCAAATAATTAAAGACTATGTGACTCTGGTCTATGTCAGTCTTAGTTTCTTCATCTGTAAGAGAGGGAAATTAATAGTATCTGCCTCATAATGTTGTTAGGAAGATAAGATGAAATATTTGTAAGTACTTTTCAAACTTTAAAGGACTCTAATAAATATTAGCTATTCTTATTAGCTAATAATAATGCTAACAACAATAACAGCAGCCAGAAAATGAATAGGTGCCTTAGAGTGAGGAGAAGGCTGGATGGAGCATAGGACCCTAGAACCAACCACCTAAGAATGAGCCCCAGTTAACATGAACTGAAGTCTATATGTAAGACCGTTCTGTTTTTGTATGAGGCCAGAATTATACATGTAATACAGATCATTTCAGGGGCAAGACCTCAATAATTGCTAACCAGACTATACAAACTTACGCAACAACCTAGCTTCAGCCCAAGTCATGAGGAATCTTCTATAAAGAACTAATTACTACAATCCAACCTCTTTGCAGTGACAGCTAGACCAATAGAGCTGATGCAAACTGGATAATGTTGAAATCTCTCTGGAAAATAAAAAAGCAACTTATACATGTATACTTAATAATTCTTGTTTCTTAAAACAATGATTCCCCCACCTTGCCCTTCATCCCTCCACAAATATCATTTAGCATATATTCAAATATTCCATAATACAACTTGTGACTTCCCCTGCAATTTTTTTCTTTCTTTTTGTATTCTTTTTTTCTTTTAGGATGATGGGAATTGTAGTGTAAGTCTTAGTATGGGATGCTGATGACTTATCTCTTGCTGATATAATACCACCCTACAACCTAGGGTATATATCAAGAAAAATGTCTTATATAATCTTCTTGGTTTTCTTAATGTTCCAGGAAAGAGTTAAGCTTTCTTTATAGGAGAATTGAGTAATTTTAACCAGACTTTCAAGAGAATAAAGCATATAAGGGATTAAAAAAAGAAAAAGAAGTTCAAAAATAGCTATTTTATCATGTTTTTTTTCTTAGATTTCCTTCTAAATAGGCTTAATTGTAATAATACTAAAAATGTAACTATTTTCAAAGCACTTTAAAAATATAAATTAGGAAATCTGAGTAATATTCCTACTGTTGGCCTTTGTCAGGAAAACTAAAAGTAGTTAAGGCTCACCAGTACAAAAAACTTATTTTGCTATAGTTAGGTAGACATCAATATCTTAAATAAATTCTGTATCAATTCTGTTTTTCCCAAATTGTCACATAAATGGGAACATCAACAGATCATACAATTCCTATTAATTCCTTCCCACAAATCCATACTGCTAAATATTCAGGCCCCTGATGGGATAGTCCTTTCTTAATCCCTTCCTAACTCTACTGTTCCAACCATGGAAAAATGGGGGGATTTGTTCTGCCCCATCCCATCCACTGACCTTCATTATAAACTCCAGTAGATTTAATTATGTTATTTTTATTCTTTTCATATTTCAATTCATGTTTTTTGTTAAATTCATGAAATTTCATATTTTCATAATTCATATTTCTTCTCTATATACATATAATTATCTCCTCCATTAGAATATAAGCTACTTTAGAGTAGCTTTATTTTTTATCTCCCACATATACCACAGTGACTAACCCACACTAGAATTTAATAAACGCTTGCTGATTGACATAATAGTTCAGTATTTCACTGTATCTACAATCTTGCCAATTTTTATTTATCTATAAATTTCTATATAAAATTTACTCAATTAAAATATATATTCCATATTTCTCATTTGCATTATTGGTATGGTTTTCTATTGGTAATTTGCCTATCAAAAAAAAAAAAGAACCAACTTTTTACAAAGATGGCACCATTGATCTTATAACATTAGGACAGCAGCTTGTCAGTCATTTTCTCAATAGTATTTATTGATTTTCTCTGGCATGTCCATACTTTTTTTATTTAAGTCCCCTTATGACCAACAGACACACTTGTGAAATGATTGACAAAAATTAATGGTATAGTCCATAGCCAAGAGACAATGGGAATTGAATGAACCCAGTTGTAAATGAACTATATAGCCATTATGTTGTTAATTTTGTATCAGAATTCATATACCCTAACTGCCTAATTTGATTCCAATTATAGAGAGTTAGAATGATTAGGAGAACAAAACCACTTGCAATGTACCAAACATGCAACCATATTCTTAAGAAACTAGTCACTCCAGAACAAAGACATAGTTAGATAAAATTTTACCTGTATCAAATTCATTTGAGGTAGTGGTTGAAGGGACACAGAGAACACTGGGTTTGTGACAATTTTATACCTTAGAAAGACTGTGAGATGAGGTGAAGCAATGGCAGTAAGAAAGAAAAGTAGAAGTTAAATAAGAAAAAAACCATCCATTTTCTCATTGCCTTCCCCTTGAAAACTACCCTAAAGTAAAACCCTGTTCAATATGCTGTCTTGGGGGGAGGCAGTGGGGGGTTATGTCTAGCTGGAGAGCATAGCCCCCTTTTTGGATATAGATGGTAAAGATGAGATGATATGGATGAGAAATCAAGCAATTCTGCCTTAGTTTATTTCTTCCTAAGCTCCAGAAAGTTCAGCTACCATGAATCAATTAACATGATTCAATTAGTGCCATTTATGTCTCCTTCAAGAGTCTTGTTCATCCACAGCCATGTGCTAGGTTTAACTGAGTTATATAGCCAGATGCACTATTACCTATCATAGCAAAACTGAAAAGATTGTGGTATAAGCTAATCCTAAAAATCGCTCTCTGTTAGACCCTGTGATCTTGCTGTAGACTAAAAGGCTCAGATATATGCTTCTTCTCACTTTTGCTCACTTCTTGAATGACCTTGAACAAATCCTCCACTTCTCTATGGTTCAATTCCATTTGTACCATAATAATGATAATGTTTGTTTCCTATTTCAGAGGTATGTTTTAGGAATCAATTATTAGTCTGTAAACTACCTTCATTTCTCCTAAAGAATAAGGTACTGTGTATAGACACAAGATGTTTTTCTTAATAATAGCCACTGTTGTTATTGTTGCTCAGATGTTCATAAAGAAGAAAATGAAATCCCTTTTACATAGTCCAGATTGTTACTGAATGAACTCTTCCTCCTTATGCTTTACAGAAGGGCCAGAAGAAAACTTAAATAATATTTATTTTCATGAATCTCAATTTACAAGTTCAGTTTTACTGAAAATAGTGTGCGGTGATCTCTATCTGGAAGAATAGCTGAGACTAAAATAAAATGTTTTTGCTTTGTTATGTTTTGTTTTGTTTTGCCTGAGAAAAACTCTATAGAAAAAATATGGATAGGAAGACCAATGAAACCATTTTGGAAATTGAGTGCTTTTTGCTGGGGCAATTTGGTCTTGTCAAAACTAAAAGGTAGCTTGGACACCCTAAACCCATCTTTCACTTCTGCAAGCATGAGGAAGTTTGAAGAATGGCCACGAAGGACACACTGACTAGTAGTAGCTATATACAATGGAGAAAGGAAGAAACTTTATGACTGAAATTATATGTGTATATTGGTGACATTTGTGAAATTTCACAAAATGTTTCCATTTTGCCAGGCAGCACTTACAAAGCCAAACCCTGGAGCTCTGCACAGAGCCTAGGCCAAAAGCAATCAACAGCCCCAAGCCCACACAACAGCATATCCGAAAATATGCCAGTTACCTCATATCAAGCAGTCAGAGAAATGAAAGCTGCTATGTCGAATTGCACAACTCTCAGAACACAATGTAGAAAAAATAATAATAAAAAAGGTGCATGACTGTTGCCCATTATATATGATTTAGAATTAAGTTAGAGCTTCTCACAGTGCAAAACACAGGTGGGCTAAGTATTGGAGCCTGAAAAAAAATATAGTCACTGAACACAGAAGTCAGACATTGCTATTTAAATCCTCTAGCTTTTCTTTTTTTAAAAAAAATTATATTTCTTTTTCTCTAGTTACTCTTTTTGATGATTTTCTGACTTTTAAAAATAATCCTACTATCTGTCATTGCTTAAACACATTTTCTTAAACTTCCTGGAAAAATAGAGAAATAAGCAAAAAACTGGTGAATAAACTAAGAGAGGAGACAGAATGTATGTATCCTGCAGGGATGATGGTTTTATCAGTTTTCTGAGAACAGACAAGATAATTTGCTCCGTCTCCCTAAAATCTCATGAGACAAGATTTATAAGATGTACCCCAGAAGAACTGGAAAGTGATTTTTATTAAATTCTATTCAACAAATATTTATTAAGATCATAAAGACAAAATGACAGTTTCTGCCCTTAAGGAACTAGCAATTAGGGGATTGAATGTAAAGTAGAGATGAGAAAGATATGATAGAAATAAATAAATGCAACATATATACAAAGTAAATGCATGGTAATTGGGAGGGAGGAAAAGTCTCTTGTTAGGGCTCAGGTACTGAACCTTCAAAGGAGGAAGAGATTCCCAGAATCAGGTAAGAACAAAGTACATTTCAGGCTCAGGTAGCAAAAGATAGAATTCTAGTTATATGGAACAAAATGGCCAGTTTGTCTGAAACATGAAGTCAGAGATGGGGAGTAAGTTTGGAAAGGAGTTATATCTAGAGTGTGAAGGATTATAAATGCTAAATAGAGGGTGCCATAGCTTATCATAGATGAAGTAAGGAAACACTACAGCTTCTTGAGCAAGAAAATGACAGTGTCAGATTATTGCTTTAGAAATAACAATTTGGCAACTATGTAGAATATGAACTGAAGAAGGGAGAAACTAGAAATAGGGAAACTATTAATATCAATAAAGGTAAGCTGTGACTAAATAAAAGTAATGGCTTTATGAATGGAAATAAAGGATGACGGTAGAAAGCATTGTGAAGGTATTATTGACAAAACTTGGCAACTTGCTTACTACTTATGAAGTCTGATGAAGAATAAAGAATTGAATGTTAGGGTTCCTAACCCCAGGCTAGGAACCCTGATGCCCGGAAGGATGATGTGCCTTTGACAGATGTTAGAAGAAGCAATAGTTCAAGAGGAAATATAATGAGCTCTATCATAGACACGTCGAACATATGATGTAATAGAAGAGGTACCATGTCAATCACTCAATTTTTTTAAGCAATACTATGTGCAAAACACTAGATAGAAGGTAAAGCCCCCTCAAAAAAACCCACAGCCTAGGAGCAGAGACAACATGTATATCAACAATATATTATCAGGATATATTGCTTGTTCCCCTATAGGCTTTATAAGGACAGAGCCATTGCTCCAGCAACGAATTACTTGTCTGTCTATTAAGGACCAGACTAGCTAAATTTAGAGAAATATATTACCAAAATAGCTGTGACTAGATGATAAAGGTTTCTGGCCTCAACAATTCATGAAACATTTCCACTAATGTCTGAAGAGAATATAACCTGCATAAAAAGCATGATCAGATTGCTTAAGTGTAACATTTTCAATGAGTGATTTTTTTTCTGATACACCAAACTCTTTCTGTTATATTTAAACAAAATAAAATTTTAGAGATTGAGGGGAGAACCTAAGAAATCATATAGTCTAACTTTCCACACAATTGATAAATTTTTTTTCTGTAAAATCCTGATGTCTTATCAGTCTCTGATCAAATACTTGCAGTAAGAAAAAACTCATTAACTTAGAAGACAACTGATTCTATTGTTATTTTTACTAACGTAGTTATAATTTTATGTATAATATACATATTATATATAATTAAACTTCTTTATTAAGAGGTAATATATGACAGTCTCCAATTTCAGCTACCTGTATCATGCACAATATGTCTAGCCTTTCCACATTAATATTGTGGTCAGCTAGAACTCCCATGAAAAATCAGGTATCTCCTTTCCTGAAATTCTGCAATGGAAATTAATTACCTAAAGATTTTACATGTGCCTTTAATAATTTCTTCATCCTGTTTAATCAGATACATTGTTTTTTAATATTGGAATCCTTTTCAATACATTCATTATTTATGCCTATCTTTGAATCATATACAAATTTGATTAATGTCCATTCTTTGACATGAAGTCATTGCCAAAATATTGATGATAAGTAGAAAGGCTCAAAACCTCGTGGAACCCAGGGATAAAGTTATCCTTCTTAGTTAACATCTATCCATTTCTCAATAAAATTTTTATTTTTATTCCAATATTTTCAAATCTTCCATCATTTGACCCATGTGTTCTGTGTTGCCCAAGAATGATATCATGAGAAATGTCATCAAATGTCTTGCTGAAATAAAGACAAATTCTAGAACTGGAAGAGATATCAGTGGCTACATATCTCAGTCTTTTAACTTTATTTTTTTCTCTGTCCCTTATTATTTTTTATTAATAGTTTTTATTTACCAGATATTTGCATGGGTAATTTTACAACATTGACAGTTGCCAAACCTTTTGTTCCAATGTCTCCCCTCCCTCCCCCTGCCCAGATGGCAGGTTGACCAATACACGTTAAATATGTTGAGTATAAATTAAATACCATATATGTATACATGTCCAAACAGCTGTTATGCTGTACAAAAAGAATCAGACTTTGAAATAGTGTACAATTAACCTGTGAAGGAAATCCAAAATGCAGGCGGACAAAATTAGAGGAATTGGGAATTCTATGTAATGGTTCATAGTCATTTCCCAGAGTTCTTTTGCTGGGTGTAGTCTTTTAACTTTATAGAAGATGAAACTGCCTCCCAGTGAAAAAGGCTTTCTCAAGGCCAAATAGGTAGCTAGTATCAGAGATGACATTTGAACTCAGGTCTTCTGATCCCAAAGCCATTTATCATTTCACTAGGCCTGGTACTCTCCCAGGCACTAGTTTAGTAAAATATCTAAATATAGATAGATAGATGTATATAGATATAAATAGATATATCTACAGATATAGATATCTATTTCGATATAGAAATAGAGATATCTCTACTTGTGAAAACACTACCTTGTTACAATGAAATTTTATGTTAAACAATAATTTAAACATAAAGCAAATTTTATATTTTCTTTATGTGATTTGGTCTACAAGGTACAGTGAGAATATAGAATATAGAGACTCATCATAGAATAATTAGACAACATAGTAGTGATGGACTTTTTGGACATGACATCTCATGAACAAAAAGATAAAAATACATAACAGCTCCACTTTGTATACTTGTTATTTGCATATAACCTTAATAATAATAATATAAATAACAATTTATGTGATGGCATTATTTTCATTTGTTTAATACCTTAAAGATAAAATCAAAAGTGTATAAAATATCATGTAAATGTTGGAAAAATATATGGAAATACACAGAACAACCAAGATAAATGGGCTTTTACCTAGTAAAATCACTGAAACTCTATGAACAGCTATATTAAAATTTCTGACACGTTTGAAGAAAAAGATAAAATGTTAATAAATAATTGATTATAAGAACTTATACAAATGGATTAATCAAGCATCTCCATTGTTCTGTCTTCATCAGCAAAGTTTCTCATGGGAAAGCAATTTCTTATTGTTGATCAGGAGAGTAATATCTAGTCAACTTTTTGCCTTATGTAGAGATCACAAATCTCTGAGATTCCAAATCTCCATAAGAATCCCAGAATTTTATTTTCATATTCTTTACTTTTTGTACTTAAAGAGCACTATAGTAAGTATTCTGAATATTAGGGATCATTCTCACAGTCTGTGAACATGACATAGCCAATAACTGATAGAGACAGGTGATTCATATAGCCAGTCAAAGATCAGATGGTGAATTTTGTTCCACAGTATCTAAGACAAAAGAGCTGATAACTGGTGAAGTGCCAGAGAACAATATTTGCTAGTATAAAAACCAGTGGTAGTACTCCAAATATATTTAAGGCTGCAGAAGCCAGACCATAATTGTGGCTCTCAGGAAGCCACGTTCAAAAACTTTGACCATAGAACAAATTCACATTCATGTTTAAGCCTTTTGATTGTCATTATGTTCCACAACAGTATAGAGAAGCTGAGCCTGATTGAAGATGCTATTTGAAATATTTAGAATAAAAGTATAATCTATGTGCACTATAATGGCATGTACTTCACTTTTAGAGATTGGTATATAGTCTAAAGTGAGACACTTTAATAGCTAAGGCTTAGGCCTAGAGAGACTCAAGGAAGTGAGCATTGGCAATTAACAGGCATTAATCAGAGGTACTATCAGGCTGACCATCATCCACTTGGTTTCCAAATCTCTCCATTTTTCACCTCCTCTGCTCCAACTCAAGAATGAGCCATACCAAAGAAGTATCTACTGTATCAGAGATAATATAATAATGGTGAATTCTACCCAAAGACAGCATAAATATTCTGAATGACCAGAGAAACATAGTTATAGGAACAGGTATTATATTAACCAGAAAGGAGGGATTTACCTTCTCAAGAGCTTCAAAGTAAAACTACTTTATAGAATTAATTCTAATAGAGTCAGTGGATGAAGCACATTAGTCTCACACATGAGGTCTCTATGGATAATTGATAGGACACTATAGGATGGTAAAGACATATGTAGGATATTCAAATTGGATGTTATGCCAACAATAGTTGTGACCTTCCCAAAATGTTCAATTTTTTTACATTTTGTGAGTAACAACAAGGATAAAAAGAAAGGGTAGGTTAATCCTTTCATATATGTCACATTCACATATATTAAATATTTTTAAAGTAAAATATCCTAAGTCATAGGATTCTATCAATAAAAATAGAAAATATCTTTAGACAAAGAATAGTCAATACATAGTCAATACGTTATTTATTATGTGCCAGGCACTATACTGATAAGCACTGATAATATACATATGAAAAAAAAAATTTACAGCCTCTACCCTAAAGGAATCAAGTTTAAGCATTCTTTAAAGATATGAAAAAGAACTTAAATAATTGAAGTAATCCTCATTGTTTATGGTCAGATTTCACCAATGTAAGAATATCAATGTCTTTCTCAAGAGCCTATGAGGCTAGATAACAATCCAACCTTTCTTCCCTCTGAATCTTTTGAAATCTACTTTCCTAAAAATCTACTCTCAAATTTCTTTTATTCTCTATCACAAACTCTGGAATGGGAAGTCTACTTCCCCTTCCTATCCCGCCTACCCACAAGGTTCATAATTTCCATTCACAGCAATAAATTCTTTCCTGTTAGTATGGATCAAATCTATAATGGAATTTCTCCTCAATGATTCCTCCATCTCTTTTTTTTATATTTGTGTTAAATTAAAGTACAAAATAAGAAAAGAAAAAAAAAAAGCATTGAGATATGCACAGGAGAACATGAGAGGATTCAAAATATAAAGCAATAAATTTCCATTTCAAGGAAGTCTATAATAATAAATACTACACAGTATTCAGAGTTGTCCATTTTTTCTTTGCTTTGTTGTAGGTATTCTTTTGCTCTCTACTATGTCCTTTTTACTTTATTTCCTATCCCAAGAAGGCTACAATTAAGCACAGGTATCTATCTATCTATCTATCTATCTATCTATCTATGTGTGTATTATGCATGTATGCATCTCTCTCTCTCTCTCTCTCTCTCTACATATATATATATATATGTGTGTGTGTGTATATATATATGTATATGTATGTATATATATATATGCACATATAAATATAAATATCCAAATGCACATACATATATAGAGAGATCTATAACCATATGCACTCATATATATATATATATGAGTGCATATATATATATATATATATATATGCATTGATAGGTGTGTATATATATATATGTCCAAACTATGCTTATTTCTACTTGCCCTCTGTTTCTCCAAAGGTGAATAGTGTCTTCCTTCATAAGTCCAAGTCTTTTAAATCCACCAGCTCATCATTTCCTATACAACAGAAATATTCTTACCTTATACTTTATAATATTCCTAGCATATGGTATAGTTTCTCTGGTTTCCTCTTTTTATTAAATCTATTGCTTTTTTACTTAATAAAATCAACTCATGAACTTGATTTTATGTGTGTACATCTCTCATTTTTATAAAATTTCCTGAAAGCAACATATTTTGAGTTCAAATTTTAATATCTTGCCTGTTTCCATTTTATGGGTGAATTCATCCAATTCACATTCTAGCTATAATTATTTATTTTTCCCCTCTTTCCTATTTTCCTCATTATTCTTCTCACCCTATCTTATGGCTCCCAACTCCTCTACTTTACTTTTACCTACTACTTTGCCTTCCTATTACTTAACCTATCACTTTGCCTTCTGGTACTTAACCTACCCCTCTAAAAGTCCCTTTCTTATCATCTTCCCTGACCACATCCCCTTGCCCTCTATTTTTATTTGAATTTAAAATACTTTTAAACCCTTCCAAATATATATGTTGTTCTCATTTTATCTTCTTTCTTTCTTTTTTTATTAAAGCTTTTTACATTTTCAAGACATATGCATGAATAATTTTCCAACATTGACCCTTGCAAAACTTGCACTCTGAATTTTCTCCCCTCTCCTCCATCCCTTCCCTAAATGGCAAGTAATCCAATATATGTTAAACATGTTAAAAATGTGTTAAATCCAATATAAGTATACATATTTATACAATTTTCTTGCTGCAAAAAATATATCAAAAAGGGAAAAAATTAAAAAAGAAAATAAAATGCAAACCAACAACAAATAGAGTGAATGTTATGATCCACACTCAGTTCCCATAGTCCTCTCTTTGGGTGTAGATGGCTCTCTTCATCACAAGATCATTGGAATTGGCCTCCATCTCATTGTCAAAAATAAAAATAAAATAAGCCACATCATCAGAATTGATCTTGTATAATCTTGTTGTTGCCATGTACAATGATCTCTTGGTTCTGCTCATTTCACTCAGCATCAATTCATGTAAGTCTCCCCAGACCTTTCAAAAATAATTCTGCTCATCGTTTCTTATAGAACAATAATACACCATAGCATTCATATGACATAACTTATTCAGCCTTTCTCCAACTCATGAGTATCCATTCAGTTTGCAGTTCTTTACCATTACAAAAAGGGCTGTCATAAGCATTTTTACATCTGTAAGTCTCTTTCCCTCCTTTATAATCTCTTTGGAATATAAACCTAATAGAAATATTGCTGAATCAAAGGACTACATTTTGGTAGTCCTTTGAGCATAGTTCCAAATTGTTCTGCAGAATGGTTGGATCAGTTCACAATTCCACCAACAATGTATTGGTGTCCCAGTTTTTCCACATCTCCTCCAGCATTCATCGTTTTCATATTTCCATTAATATACAAATCAATTGATATCTCCCTTATTCTATTCCTTCACCCTCTTATTTCTTTATACATTTAGAAGACTTTTATTCCTTGATAAATGCATATGTTGTTCTCTAACCCAGATCTAGTGTGAGTAAAGTTCCCTCTAGAAATTCCTCCCTTATCCACTTTTCCCTCACTGATCCCTAGCCTCTTATTTTTTTTCTAAATTAAGAAGAATAGATAGATAGAAACATACCCAACACCCAACACTTCAAGACATTTTTTCAATTATTTTTGTATTATTATATCAAATTTTTGATCATACCTTTAAAGTAATTTGATTATTTTTGTTTTCTCTTTTTGATCTGTTCTCCAGATCAGTTGTTTTTCTTATAAGATACTTCACATTCCCTTCTATTTTTTTCATCCTTTCTATTTTGTCTTATTATTTCTTGGTCTGTTAAAAGTATTCTGGCTTCCCTTTGCCCAATGCTCATTTTCAAAAAATCATTTTCTTCCTTAGGATTCTGGATTCCTCATAATCTTGTTTGTCTTTGATTATTTATACTTTAAAATTTTTTTCTCAATATCTCTTATTTAATTTTAAAGTCTTTTTTACATTATTCTCTGAATCTTTTTTGGGGGAGCAGGTGACCATTTGACATTATTCTTTGGGTAGGAGAGGCTTTTTTGCTTCAGTAATTTCTTCTGAAGCCGAATCCTGATCTTCTCTATTCCCACAACTGTCTAAGATTGGGTTCTTTCTCCTTGCCTGCTTGTTTCTTTTTTTAAAATTTATAATAGCTTATTATTATAATCATATCCAGTCCTGGGGTTTAGGAGTTGCTGTCTCTGGCTTCATGTTCTTCTTACTCTAATTTTTTGAGCTTTATCTTGGGCTAACCTCTGCAGTTCTTTCTCCCTTCTAACCACAGCTGGGTTCCCACAGGCACACAGTGCTGGAAATGCTCTTGCTTCTGGAGGACCCTCCAATAACTAAAACATTCAGTTATCTCTTCTGGTTTGGAAACAAAATCAAGAACTCAGATTGCTGGTTAAGGGCCCACACCCAGCAGCATCTTCTGCACTCACAGGGCATGTGCCTGTTCCTTCTCATCCAGGGATGCATCTTGGCAGTATAGCTGGGCCTGGAATCCCTTGTTGGTAGAGATTCCCTCAATCTTATCCCATTTAGTCACTGCCCCCAATACTTCCTGGGACAACATTCTTGTGACTAAAACTGAGACAACCTCCCAACCCAGCTATTCCCAGGGTTTGTCACCCATTGTTTCCCTAGAGCTAACCTTATAGGTATTTACACTTAACTCAGGCCAAATTTGCATCCCAAGATCTTCCTTTGGGTCTTCCCCTAGTGTTCAAAAAAGAATACTATTGTGCTCCACTCTTGTTTCCTTTTATCACTCTACATTCCCCCTCAATGCACTATTTTGCCTTGTTTATGGAGGAAATATGGAAGGCTTGGAGTTCTCTTGGCTACTCTCCCATCTTCTCAGAGTCCTCTCTATCTCTTAAAGGATGGAATTATCAGTAAGGCAAGTCAAGAAGTTATTAGCTGATTAGCATTGGACAGTTCTCTCTTGCAGATATTTAGATAATTAAATTTTCTCATCATTTCTAGGGACTGACCTTATACATACTCACCACTTCCACACAAGATAAATCAGAATCTACAAACGTCTGGTGTTGGGAAGAGAGAGTTAAAAATCTGAAAGTCACTCATAGAGCACAAGGTTATTTCTTCTTTTTTGTACCCAAAAGTCAATGCTCAAATTTTATATGATTCTTCAGTTTCCTACTGTAAGTCCCAATCTTGACTGGCAGGGACCACTATTTCCCCAATCCTGAAGAGATATACAATTATGTATAATGTACATGTATATGTACATATGTATAATATTTAGGACAATAGCTACATTAGCCTATCAAACCCATGTATCAGCTTTGTGATTTATTTTCTAAAAATACTTTTCTTTCTCTGCCCAGATAGATTATGATTTACACTCAAAAAACAAAATAAATTATCTTTCTGCCTCTGCTAACCTTCACCAAATTTTTTCATTACACTTTCCTCCTACTTCCCATTCCCCAGTTGCTGGATTCCCTTACATGTATGCCTTTATAATATTCAATGGTAATCATTTTACCTTACTATTTTGAGAGTACTTATCCATATTTATCCAAATCTCTGGTCCAAATGTGGGTTTCAGTTCACCAAACCTCAGTATTATCTACATTAAATATGGTTCTCAGATCCATTCTTGAATTTTATCTCCTATGAAATTCTGGATAGCTCAACCCTTATTCTTTCTTTTTTGTAGCTACTCTCTATAGTACCTAATTTGAAGTATATACATATACAATCTTCTCTGTCTTGCTTTCTTTTTTAGTTGGAAGAAACAAAGGAAACAAGGAAGGAGGGAAGGAGAGAAAAGAAAGGAAGAAAGAAGGGAAGAAAACTGAAAAAATAGATTAAAATAACCAATAATTTGTTGCATGGAAGAAATTTAAAAGATAGATACATACTAGGGGCTATCTCCTAAAGAGATCAAAGGAAAATAAAGAGATCTATATGCACAAAAATATTTATACCAGATCTTTTTTTATAGTGGCAAAACACTAGAGACTAAGAGAGCATCCATCAGTTGGGGAATGGATGAGCAAATTTAGTACATAAAGGTAACAAAATGCTATTGTGAATTTTTTTTTAAGTTATAGGTGATAGCTTTAGGATGATTTGAGTAACTTGATGAAAAAATGAAATGAGCAAGACAAGGAGAACATTTGACAAAATAAGAACAACATTGTAAAAATAAACAACTTTGATAGACTTAAGAACTTTGACCAAAATGGTAGCCAACTATGACTCCAGGTGTCTGATAATAAATTATGCTAACTTGCCTTCTGACAATGAGGTCAACATACAGATTAAGACATTCTGGAATAGTTTTTATGTGCAGTTACACAGGAAACAAATCAGGCAGGAATAGCTTAAGAGATAGCCCAGTTAAGGCTGGTTAATAAAAAAATTGTAATATAACAACGAATGGTAATTGTGAAACTTCCTCCAGCTTTGTTCGAAGATTTGTAAGTAGGAGAGAAAAAAATTGATGGTGGGAATAAGCTAGTGTTGAAGTTTAAGAGTCAGAAGGCAAAGACTTGAACAGTAGAGGACAATTCCAATGATTAATTATTGATTGGGTTGAGGTTGGAGAGGTCAATAAGTGAAATCAGAACATTGAAATGAATTTGTTGACAGCAAAGTTAATAAAAAATTGCTTCAAAAATGATAATTCTATTATCATAGATATATAACTTGATTAGATATCATCTCGTCCAACCTCTTCATCTTATTGGTGAAAAACACAAACAAACTGAAACTTTGGTAAATTATATGACTTGTTCAAGGGTACATGGTTTCAGAGACAGGATTTGAACCCAGAGCTTTTAATAGCTGAGGCAGTGTTGTTCTTACAGGACTGCAACACATTGGGCTATACCATACTTCAAATGGCTCTGAAATTGTTGTGATTATAATTCCAGACAAGGAAGCAATAGAAATTATGAATATCTAGAAAGGCAAACAGAAAAACTAAAGTTATGCTTAGAATCACTGTGTTGAGTGATTAAGATGACCTTGTGAAAGAGATAGTTCTCAAAAGGAATAGTATCTGTGTCCTTATAAAGATAACTAGGCAAATTATGATGATATACCAATAATAGCAGTAATCATGGGTTACTATAATATTGCTCTATGAGTGTTGATTAAATGCAAAAGAAAGATAAATGAGAAATAAAAGATAGGGCTGAACATATTGTTTTGCTCTAATGGTCTAATGCAGGGGTTCTCAAACTATGGGCCAGGGGCCAGATGCAGCCTGCTGAGGATGTTATGGCAAATGGGCTAAGGGGTGGAGACAGAGTGTGAGTTTTTGTTTTTACTATAGTCCAGCCTTCCAACAGTCTGAGGGACAGTGAACTGGCCCCTATTTAAAAAGTTTGAGGACCACTGGTCTAATGCTAATGCATGGGACACTGACTTTTGCCTCCAAATCTGTTTCCTTTGCTTCCTTAAAGATTCAGCTCAATGTCCACTTTAAAAAGGGGAACTTTTCCTTGATCAGCCACGTAGGAATATCTGCCCTTTTAAATTACCTTCCATCATGCATATACACTCACACACAAATACAAAAGTACAAATTACATGCGTGTGTGTGTGTGTGTGTGTGTGTGTGTGTGTGTGGAATGTACACTCCACAATATCAGGGACAATTTTTTATTTGTTTTGTTTAGTTTTTTGTCCTTTTTTGGTTTTGTATACATTCTTAGAATATAAAATATATTAGAATTGGTAGAATACAGTAACTGTTTAATAAATGCTTATTGACTAATTCAAAGACCTGTAGTGATATCTTAATGAGTACTGATGACTAGATCTATTCTCACCATCTCACAAAAATTTTATAAAATTGTTCATGTACTGTTGCACAATCATAAGAATTGTGGAATTGGGAATCATAAGAAAATGTTAAAAAGCAAAAAAAAATCAAGTTCTTAATAAACAATTTTTTTAAAAAGGAATTATTATGAGGTCCCAAATGTATGGCAAATAATAAAATTCTGGGTTTTAATTAAATCAATAAAAAAATCATGCAAATGACAATTATTTCAAAGGTGATAATAATGAAAGAATATGTAAAAATTGATATAGGTGTACATGTCTACATATATATGTATGTATATACATATAAAATCAAAGATTTATATCAAATTTATATCAAAATATCAAAAGCAAAATTTATCAAAAGTGATAAATCCTGAAGGTTTTCCCCCAGTACCAAAGGAGTAAAGAAAGGATGTTCCTTTACTTAATAATTCTATAATATCATTTTAGAAATGCTAATTAAAAGATTAATACAGGAGAAAAAGATTAAAACTATTAATATCAACTTAGAAAAGACATAAATATTGTTATTTACAGATGAAATGATGAGTCAGCCTGACTCAATCAAGTTGAAGGAAAATACTGAAATGATTAACATTTCAATTTTTTGAGAAAAAAGATTAAAAACAAATTCATGAGCTATTAGAACTTTTATGTAGCAAAACAAAAAGATTGTAAGAGAAATTGCATTCAAAGTAAGTACAAAATACATAAAATGATCTGTGATTTAAGCAACTGATAATAGTCTGATAATTTTTCTATAACTTCAACTACAAAATTCTACAGAAAAAACTAAATATTGGAGGCATAATAATGTTTATGGTTGGATCACTCAGTGTGCTAAACATTATATTATATAAATTGCCTTGTGGATTTAGTGCTCTGTCAATTAAAGAATTCAAATTAAACTTTATATAAGACAAAATAATAATAAATTCTACTGGCAGGACCAAAGTTTCTAGAATTTC
This sequence comes from Sminthopsis crassicaudata, assembly GCF_048593235.1. Lineage (NCBI taxonomy): Eukaryota > Metazoa > Chordata > Mammalia > Dasyuromorphia > Dasyuridae > Sminthopsis > Sminthopsis crassicaudata. Next base: position 380,513,524 of record NC_133617.1, on the reverse strand, counting down.
AAGAAAAATAATGAAAAGAAATGAAAGGAGCATAATCCTAAAATTATATTGAGTAGTAACCATCAAAATGATTTGGTAACTTAAAATATGGAAAATTGGATCAGTTGGAACAGATTAAATAAAAACCATAAACATAGTTATCCATTTAATATAAATTACTAAAGGAAGGACTCCCTGTATGGCAAAAATTGCTGGGAAAGTAGAAAGAAATGACATGATTTAAGTTTGGTTTAACATTAAGATCATATACAACAATAAATTTAAGTGGATATTCAATCTGAATGTAAAATATTACATTAGGGGAGAATGGAAAAGGAGAGGTCTTCTGTAAATATGGCTGGAGGAATGTTTCTTTAATTCTGTGTCTTGAGGATTTTTTAATTGGGACTTGTTCTCCGTACTGATAAGCATTAGTCTTCTTCACAATAGCTCCTGAATAGGAGCTATGAGCCAAGAGAAATGAGATAAATATGGCAGATATGCCTGGGCTCTTCTTGCTTTCAGCTTGGTTACTAACAATTCTTGGTTACCCAAGAAGTCATTATCTGTTTGGAGGGTTCAATGTACCTTATTCGACCTTACACTTTTCCTAGGGAATTGGCAGGAGAGCCTTGTAGAGAGTAAGCTGAGAATTAAAAGCAGCCAAAATAGAGTTGTTCTTACAGCAATTAAAAGTCTTAATGTATTTTAAGACTTGCTATACATTCTCTACAGGGATTTTGATTTGCATTATGTATTATAGCCAACATTGTACTCGAACCCTGACTTGAAGCATATAGTTCATTGAAAGTTGTAGTTATACGAAAGGAAATTGCTTTTGGCTATCTGAAAAATCACTTGTGACCTGCAATGCTGCTGGTGATACAACAAGGCTTTGAGTCTCCAGAGTTCATTTTAATATTATTTTATTTTTCCTTTATTATTCCTTTATATTAATTACAAATTTAATGTGGAAATGGAGAGGAAGAGAAGAGAGTAATATCTAGACCCTGGCATGCGTCATGTTAGAGTACACCTTACCTGTAGAAAGTGGAGTTATGGATTTTACTTCAAAGGACTAAGATACAAATCTTACCTTTGACACATATAACTCTTGTGACCTTTTCCCAGAGGAAAAAAATGAGACCTGAAAAGTCACTTAACCTTTGAGGTCTCATTTGTTTTCTCTGGAAAATATATCTCTCTTGTTCCAAATCTATGCTCCACATGGATATTTTAAATCATAGCGTTCAAAATTTTACTCCCTTTCTCAAGAAGCTTTAGTGATTTCTGTTTGCCTGCATACTGAAATATAAAGTTTTTCATTTTACATTTTAATCCCTTCATAATCTGTCTCCAACTTGTCTTCAGAATTGTGACACATGATTTCCTACCACACATTTCACATTCCTGACAAATGGGTCTATTTGTTGTTCCCCATCCTCAGTGTTCTATATCCTGACTCTCTCTCTTTGAGATCTGTCCCTAATTCTTAGAATGTTCTCCATCCTCACATCCTTCACTTGAAACTTTTAGGTTTTTCAAGATTCAGTTCAAGTGCCACGAATAACCCTTTTTGATTTCTCCCCCATGATATTTTCTTCCTGCAAATGATTTAATTTCCTTTGTATTTCCATGCCTGTTTCTAGACTATTTTCCTCCAAGTAGAATTTTAAGTTGCCAAATGGTAGGGATGGTTTCATTAATTTCATCTTTATATACCCAATGTTTAACACATAGTAGGTAAGCCCTTCTTAAATGCTTGTTGAATTAAATTTGATTGAATCCCATTAACTCATGAAAGGATAGCTCAGAAACAACTGATTTAAAATTCTCTATCCTATTACATCATCAAAGTAGAAATCCTGGATGGTGGAACACAGGAAGCAAAGGTGAGAATGGAGTATTGAAATAACAATGTATTGCCCAAAATAGTATGTTTGCAGAGGCTCCTATATTCATGATGGAGCAGCTAGGAGCTACAGTGAATAACAGAGTAATGAGACAGGAGTCAGGAAAACCTGAGTTCGAATCTGAACTCAGACACCTAGCAGATGTATGATCTTGGAAAAGTCACTGTTTGTCTGTTTCCTTATTTGTAAAATGATCTGAAGAAGAAAATGCAAACGACTCTAGTATCTTTCCCAAGAAAACAAATAGTTGGACATGACAACAGCATCAACAACAATAAATATGTACATAATAAATTATATATCTATGGATGGAAATATGACATCACTTTTATTGTCTTCTTTATAGTCCTTCATTTCTTTTCCTGTAATATCTAAACACAACTCTTAGGAGCTACTGATGAAACTAACATTCTTTTAAGCTGTCTTCATCCTCTACGTTCCTAATATAGGCGATTGCATCTCTAGCCACTGCATCTATTCCTGGATGTTAGTCTTGGTTGGTGGGTTGCTACCTATCATTTTCACTGCTCGAAAGAGCCATAATTCAGTAAGGATAGTTGAAAACTTTCCCTAGAGGACCTAGAATGGTCAGGGTCAAAAGTGTAATTCCTCCTCATCAAGGTCCTCTAACCTGTCATTTTTCTTCTTAAGTCCTTCTGACATTCTACATTGGTACAATTAACCTCATTCCCTCTTCAGAAGTTTTACCACTAGTTCTATCACTCCTATTTGGATTGAATCCATCTCCCCAAACCTGCCTTTACCCATTGCTATAATCTCAATTGTTGTCACCACCTCCAAGGACTTGGAAGATACTCAACCACGCCATTAGGACTCTGGCCAGGCTCTGCTGGATGAACTGTCCTCTGCCTGAAGGTACTTTATCTTTTTTCCAATGAATTTGCCCTGGGCACCAGAATACCTAGTAACAGCTGTGCTACCTTCTATAATTTGAGAGCATTTCCCACCCTCCACTGTGACTCCACAAGTCATTTAACTTCTCTGAACTGAATTCATTATTTTTATCTGTAAAATAGAGATAAAAACACTTCTTATACTTATTGGGAACATTAAATAAGTTAATGTATCTAAAGTGATTTGCAAATTATGTAATGATATATATATATATATATATATATGTAGAGATAAGCAATAATTATTACAATGATTACTATTTCATATGTATCTTCAAAATAAGACAATAGATTTGAGATCTTGCCCAATATAAATCTGGCTTATGAGTGAGAGAAGAAACTGTCCCTTAATTAGCATATTCCAATAGCTTTCAAGAGATATTCTATCAAATGAATGAAAACCACATGATATTCAAGAGGATTCACATTTTTTTTCTGGATCACATTTCTCACATCACATCTTTAGAAATGGAATCTTTAAAGAGGTAATTCACATTTTTTTAATTAAAAGTGAGAACAGAACTCTCATTGTCTCTTGGATGCTACCAATCTGTTCACAGGATGTGAAAAGATCCTGATGCTATGTGAAAGGAAAACCTTTCTCAGTCTTTAAATCTACTGGGATTGGAGGTGGGGGGAGCATGTGAAGTTAGGAAGGAGAGCATGTATAAATGAATAGTAAACATGCCTGAAACCCTGACTTGATATTTAATTATCTTCAAGGGGTGTACCTTTTCAAATATCACAGGATAGTAATAGCTCACATATATATATATAGTTTCACAGTTTATCAAAGACTTTCTTCTCAATAATTGTCTTTTGTAGATTAAGAAACTGAGATTTATCAAAGTTAAATGATTTGACCCTCCCTTCTATAAAATTCAGTAGCTCCCTATCACCCCAGGATCAAATATAAAATATTATTTGTCATTCAAAGAGCTTCATAATCTATCCCCACTACTTTTCCCACTATTAACATTTTTACTCCTTTCATCATCCTATATACTCTTGCTGTTCTTTGAACAAGACACGCCATCTCCCAACACTGGGCATTCTCATCGGCGGTGGCCATGCCATGAATTCACATCCTCTTCATTTCTATCTCCTGGATTCCCTGTCTTTTTTTAAATCTAGGTAAAATTTCACATTCTATGGAAAATTTTTCTAGCCCCCCTTAATTTTTGCACCTTGTCTCTAATCTTCAATTTATCTTGTATATAACTTTGTAAATAGTTATTTGCAACTTATCTACCTCATTTGATGCTGAGTTCTTTGAGAGCAGGGACTGTTATTTGACTTTCTTTATATCCCCAATATTTAACACAGTGTCTGGCATATAGTAGGTGCTTAAGAAATGTTTATTTTTCTGACTCACTAAAAGTAAGTACCAGCCAAAACTTGAATTCAGATTTTCTTCCCTCCTCCCTCCCAGACAATGGGGTTAAGTGACTTGCCCAGGGTCACACAGCTAGGAAGTGTTACGTTTCTGAGGCCAGATTTGAACTCAAGATTTTCCTGACTTCAGGACTGGTGCTCTATCCACTGTGCCACCTTTCTGCCCCTGAATTCAGATTTTTCTAAAGCAATTTCAATCTTCCTTCCATCACTCTTTCTCTCAGCATAGTGTAAAGCCCCTGCTTTATAACAGATAGAATAAAAAAAAAAAAACCACCTTCACAAGCTAGTCTCAGAAAGCCAGAATTCAAAAAGAAAAAAATATCAAAATTAATGGTGTCTTTAAGCAGTAAGATAGAGAATTCCGGATGGAAGATTTATTTTTGTATTTATGCCATTGCCACATATTTGTGGGGAGAAAAAATTACATAAGAGGTATGTATTTTTGTGTGTCTCAATCAAAGAAGGAGGGAGAATTTTTAAAAGAAGTATATGGTGTTCTCAGACTGGCTATGTAGAAAGTTATAAGTTGTTTTTAAGTCTTTAATAGCATCTGTTTCAGTTTTAAAGGTTTATTGAAAGTGGACATTATTTACACCATGTTCATACAAAAATACGAGCAGTGTTTCTCCAGCACCTGTGGCAGATGTTTTAAGGGGAAAAACTGAGATCACATAACCTCAAGAATCATAAACATGCCAACCTTTCTCAAAATAATACCTCCCTTTATGGCAAGTCCAGATTTTCATTCCAGGCCAAATCTCTTATCATGACTTGAACTTTGATCGACTACCTCTTAACCTACCTTTGGCTAGGAAGCTGCATGTCTTACCAGCTAAGCAAAGTCAGTTCTGATCAGTGCCTGGATGGAGACACTCCAAGGAAAATCAGAGTGTTGTCTTAGAAAGCAGTACTTCAAAAGGTGTGTGAGACTCTTAGTTGGTTCTCAATCCAAATTTCTGTGTACTCTTGAGGTAGCCTGTGTTACTGTTGATTTCTGCTTATAGAAACAACTTGTTATCAGAAGAGCTGCTCTTTGAGTGTGGTCTAAAAAAATCTTCCAAGGTGGTCCAGGATCTTCTCCCACAATATTATGGTTATTACTAGAATGAAATCTATATTTTTAGTTTTGTCATAACTTAATAGTTTACTTATGATAATCTTCATCTGGTTTCATCATAAAATGAGAAGATTTTGAACTGAAAAGGACTTTAGAAATCATTCACTTCAAGACTCACTTTTCAGTTGAAGAAAAAAAACTTAAAGAGGTCAAGAAATATGCTAGAAGTCACATAGGTATTGTTAGCCAACTAGCCAATAAATATTTATGAAGCACTTTCTTTGTACCAATCACTGTACAAAATATTGTGAGTACAAAGAAAAATTAAAATGGTCTCTTCATACAAGGAACTCATATTCTAATGATAAAAGCAACAAGTATGTAACTAGATACATGTAGAGTAAAAGGGAAGTAATCTGACGCACTAACAATTCAAAGTACGATGAAAGGTCTCCTACAGAGAGTAGAATCTGAACTCATTTTGTATTTTGCTTGCTCACCTCCCATCAGTTCAATTGCTATTACATGCAGATCATTTCCAGCTCTATATTCCCAGCCCTAATCTGTCTCCTGTGCTCTAGTCTCCCATCATGGTAAAGATTAGGTCCTTTCCAACTGGGTGTTGGGTTAGCTTCAAATAACAAAAAAAAAATAAATAAATAAATTTTAAAAAAAGTTTATATTTAATCTTAATGGTAATGAGGAGTTTACTGAGTGGGAGGAGGGGAATGAACTGTGGGAGGAGAAACATGTAATCAGCTCTATACTTTGGAAAAATTATCTGGGCAGTTAAGTGGAGAATAAACTAGTTCTGGAGAGATACTAAAGACAGGAAGAGTATTTAAAATGTTATAACAATAGTCTAGGCACAAGGTGATAGGGGCATGAATTAGGCTTTTGGCCATTAGAGAAGAGTGTGAGATAAGTACCTAAGACATAGTGAGGTAGAAATGATGAACTTAAGCAATGGATTAGATATGAGGAAAGCAAGATTAGATAATGGATTAGATATGAGGAAAGCAAGATTAGATAATGGATTAGATATGAGGGAGAGCAAGAATTCAAGGATGACACAGTCTATGAGCCTCCACGACTGCAAGAAAATGCATATCCTCAACCGGAATGGAGAAGTTTTGAAGAGGGGAAGGGAGGGAGAAAGATAATGAATTGTACTTTGTATGTTGAGTTTGAGATTAATGAATAAATGAATCAATCTACCAACCAACGCATTTATTAATTTCTTACTATGCACTAAAGCACCACTGTGCTAAATATGTGGATACAAAGAAAAAAATAGAAACAATTCCTACCTGCATTGCTAACCCAAAATCCAGTTGGAGGGTACCTAATCTTTATCATGTTGTAGTAGTAGAGCACAGGACATGGATTAGGTCTGGGTATACAGAGCTAAAAATCATCTCTATGTGATGGCAATTGAACTGATAGAAGATGACCAGACAAAATAGCAATGAACAGAGATAATGGCTCAGGACAGTTTTCTGGAACAGCGATAGTGTTCAAGTCCTGACTGAAAATAGAAACAAATTGAGAAGGAACAAGAAGAATCAGGAAAGGAGTAGTGTCACAAAAAGTTATAAAGAGAGTGTGCACATGAAGAGAGTGATCAATTAAAACAAATACTGTACAGAGGTCAATATAGAAAAGAAAATTTTAAAACCCTAGCCATATCACTACTAGGTCTGTATCCCAAGAGATTTTTTTTTTAAAGGAAAAGGATTTGTGTGCAAAAATATTTATAGAAGCTCTTTTTATGGTGGCAAAGAGTTGGAAATTGGGGGGATATCATCAATTGGAGAATGGCTGAACAAGTTGTAGTATAAGATTGTGATGAAATAATATTGTGTTGTAAGAAATTATAATCAAGATGCTTTCAGAAAATCTGGAAAAACTTATATGAACTGATGCAAAATAAAATGAGTAGAACCAGGATAACAGCTAAACGGTAACAGCAATATTGTATGTTGATTAACTGTGAACTTATGAAAAATGCTATCCACTTCCACTGAAAGAACTGATAGAATCTAAATACAGATCAAAGTATACCTTTTTTAAAAAAATATTTATTTTTATTGAAAGTTCTTTTTTTAGTTTGTATTTTTTTCACAACATGATTAATATGGAAATGTATTTTGTATGACTGCACACATTTAAACTATGTCAAATTGTTTCTTTTTTTCAATGAAAGGGATGGGAGAAAGGTTGAGAGAGAATTTGGAACTCAAAATTTTCAAAGAAATATTAAAAATTGCTTTGCAAGTTATTAAAAAATTCATACAAAAAGACCATAGTAATTTTTAAAGATATAGTAATAAATGCGTCATCTATAACTTTGGATTGGGAGATTCAGTTGAATGATGAGATCAAAAGCAAATAGCAAAGCTAAGATCCAAATCCCAGTTCCTCTGACACCAAATTCAGTGATCTTCAAACTAGACCATACAGCAACCAAAATGTTAGTTTGTTCTCCTCATTCATTCTGTGAAGTATTTTATGGGTAGGAAAAGGTAACTTTTTATTGTTGTTGCTATGCATTTTTGTGGTGGCCAGTGGGAGTGAGAAGAGAGTTAAGTGTTACACAATAATTTCCCTATTGTCTCACACCAAAGTCATTCCAGGTTTCCATCCCCTGCTTTAAAGAAAAACAAAACAGATTTTTCTAGATCAGTGTTATTAGCAGAGATGTGAATCAGAGATTACATTTTTAATCACTTTTAAGCAAAAGTACTAATTTATATAATGCAAATTTAAATAGTTTTCTAGTGCCTTCCAAATCCAGCACCTAACAGCGTTAACAATAGGCACTTAATAATTGATTGCTTGATTACTAGATTCATTGATTCTGGGAAAAGTGAACTTTAAATGAGATTCACAGAAGAAATAATCTTTTCAGACCATATGTTCTGAGTTGAGGTTCATAACACATGTCCTCCAGATGACTGTAGGCCTTAAAGAGTGGAGTTCAATATAATATTCTAAAACAGAAATCAGAGGGTTTGACAAGCCGCCAGGTCCTACTGAAATAGCCGCATGCATTTGAAAATCACTACTCAACGGCTACACTTAATGCCCACTGTTTAAGTGCTCTATAAATGGCCCTCTAGTGGCCTGGAAAAGTTAATGTGCTTCCTGAAATCCTCATCTTATCAAACATCAGGGATAATGGGCGAATTAAGCACTAGTTGATGATGACAGGAAATTAGAAGCCTATGGGCTTTCCCCCTTTCTAGACTCTGTTCCATCAAGGCTTTCAAACTTGGCTCCAGTATTTGCACCCCAATGCCCAGGAACATTTTTTTTAATTCAAGAAATTTTCCCAATATATATGTCTGCTTTTTTTATGTCTCTGATAATGCCTTCTTTTCTCATTGACATAAAGCATTCCAAGGAAATCACCAAACAGTGGAATCAGAAATTTCATGTTACCTAATCTAACCCTTCATATTTATACAAAGGAAAACTAGGAGGAGAAATTCTGGGCCACACAATTAAATTAATGATCAAGCCTGAACTAGAGCAGTCTGGTGACTCTTGGTGCAGTGTCGTAGATCAAGTGTTGTGCTTATACATAGATGCCAGAAACATAAGAGGAGAGAAATGGCTCCCTTATACTCTCCTCTATCCCTTGCCCACAAAACCAAATAGGAAAGGTTTTTGTTATATACTTCTGTATACAAACCCATTCCTTTCATGCCCAGATCTTGCCCAATAGTCCAAAAACAACCCCTCTCTGTCCTTGCATTTAATATTCATGTCTTTAAAATAGACCTGTTCTGCATCAAAGCTGTCGCAAGAAGTCTTTTTCATTATTATCATCATCATCATCATCATCATCATCATCATGATGAAGCTCCCAAAGTCTAGCTGCTATGTAACTAATTTAATCCTAGATTTCTAAGTACTATATCTTTCTGAATTCTAAGTAAATCTTTGCCTCTTTCTACAGTAAGGATCCCCTTTTAATCAACCACCAAATATTTACTGGATGCTTGCAAAGTTTAAGATTGCAAGTTTGTTGGAAACCAGAAATAAGATAAAAAATGGGGAAATAATTGAAAGAAAAGAAAATGAAACATAGTTCTTTCCTTCAAGAAGTTTGTAACCTAAGTGGGAAACCAAATAAATACATTTGAAAAGTTAAAGAATTATACAAAAATCAAATAACAATGGAAGGCAATATGACAAATATCACAAGGGGTATAAGATTAATTTCCATTGAATGTAACAAAAAACATATGCTATCATTTCAGAGATGGGTGAGATCACTTCCTAGAATGGGGAAGATCCTACTAAAAAAAAAAAAAAAAAAAAAAAAAAAAAGAAGTAGGGTTTGCACTGGGCAACCTTGAAGGATAGTAGTTATTAGTGTCATGTTACAAATCTTGTAATATTCTTCAAGTAGTAAATTAATTGATTGAAAGATATTTAATCCTTGAAGTCTAGGAGAATCTGTCTCCCATTTAACCAGTGGAAAGGTGAGATTTTACTCTAAGGAAAGAAAAAGAAAATCTGGCTCCATAAACACCAAGGAACTCTGTTTGCCCTTGAGAGAAAGGTATTTGTTGATTCGGATTACATTTAGTTGACCAGACATCTCTAGGCAACCTTAAGAGAATGTTTGCTTTGCTGTGTTCCAAAGGAAATTTATATGAAATATCAAAGTAAGACACTGAAAACATCTAAGCATATCATTATAGAATGGCAGTCACTAGAAATGGAACTACATGTTTAGATTCCTAACATTTTAAGTAAAGGTGGACAGGAAGTTAGCCAAGAACTGTTTCCAGGAAAGGAATGTCTGAAACAAAGTATGCTCCTTAAATACAGATTTCTACAGAATACTTTAGTTGAGTTTTTGCTTTGTTATCTGAATTGGATTAGATCTATTAATTCCCTTTTAACCTTAATCTGGCATAGACAATTCCAACTCATCTTGACTGATATTTGGCTAATCAGTCTAGTCTACATGACAAAGGGAGGCAAAAGGGAGTGAGTGTCTCCTGTAGAGTTCCTTTTGCAGTCAGCTTCTTAGGGTGACTTGAAAAATATATTTAATTTTCCCTTCTTTAAAGAACTTGCATCCCCAGAGTGAGGCAGAAACTCTCTCCTATAGTGAGCAGCTCTGGCTGAGGCTCAGTGATGCAAGGAAGTGTCATAATAGCATCTTAGAGACCATTTCTTCGCCCCCAGGGGAGAATCAGGAAGAATATACTAACTGCATGCAACCACATGGTCTGAACAAACTTCTGGAGAATTTTCCTCTAAACTTCAATATGAATATTGTGTGGTATTGGAAGGAATATCGGATTTGAAATTGGATCCTGAATTTATGAATTTCAGCTACCTTTGCTACTAAATATCTTGGAGAGCTTGTACAAATTACTTAAACTGTTTTAATCTCTCCGCTCCCAAGATTTTTCCATAAAAATGAAGTTGTTAGAATGTGTATGTGTGTGTGTATATACACCCACACATATATATTCTAGCACACACATAGATATGCATGTATACACACCTATATCCTACACCACACCTACACACATGTGCATAATCACTTAATCTCTCTAAGCCTTAGTTTCCTTCTCAAATAAGGAGATTGAGGCATGCATACATACATGCACACATGTGTTTGTAAATACACACACATATGAATTTTCTGCTCTAATTCTATAATACTAAATAATATATATGATCCCACAGGCTTAATTATCCTCTTCTTAATGGTGGATTCACATATAAGACAACATAGAATACTTTGTTTTTATTTCTCTTCCTGAAAAAGTACTTTTGTTTATGACTGTTTACTTCTGCCTTCTTTTTTCCCCATAGTGAACTCAAAAAATACTTAATCAAACAGCTTTATTTTTATATGATCTTAATTAGATTTTAAATTTGGATATTTGTATAATGGAATGATATTGAGAATAGAGTGGGAAAATTTAATGGTACTTTTTTCCTGCTGAACCAGGTTGCAACCTGGCCAACCTGATAATTTTTGCCTTTTTCTTATTTCTTGCTTTTTACCACAGCCTGTTCAACCACCTGTACTTATCATTATAAGAGCCTAATACATAATTTGGTTATATCACATGATAGGCTTGACCTGAATCATGAGAGTTTTCACTGTGGTGCACCACAGCAATCATCATAGTTCTCATATTTTAGGACCTCCCCAACTCTAGCAGAAGATAAGTTCCTAGAGGACAAGAATTATTTCATTTTGTCCTTGATGTTCTTGAGCTTAACCCAATCCTTGGCAAATAGTATTAAAAGCTCTTTCAATTGAATTGATATCTAGGGAGTGAGTAGGAAAGAGTGTGGAGATGAGAAGAGCCTCTACCAGTCTGTGGTTAGGGTCATCCACCAATCCCATCATTTTTACCAAGGCAAAGTGGTGGGATGTTCATGTCCCATTGTTAGGCAACAGCATTTAAAGAGCTAAAGGATACTTGCAATGGTGGACCTGAAATGGATGGGATGGGGCTGGATGCTGACAAAAAATATGGCATGAGAAACATAAGAGTCTAGCCTGGGAAAGGAAAGTCAAGGTATCCATTCAAATCAAGCTATGGACCTCTGAGTCTATGCAAGATAAAAGGAAATGGAGGGACAGCTAGGTATTGGGGTGGATAGAGCATCGTCCCTGAAGTCAGGAGGATCTTAACCCCAATTGCTTTGGCAAAAAAAAAAAAAAAAAAAGGAAAATGGAACACTCACAAGAAAGCCCATGATACAAGACTAGAGAATCAGTCAGATATACCCAAAGCTTCCAAAACATAGGGAAGGGAGAGGTTGCTATGCAACAGTGAATGCCTCTCTTAAGCAACTTTTCAATGGTGAATTGCTAACCATACTCACTCTTATGCCTTAAAGAGACATGTGCCCGTTGGGATTTAGCACCAGGAGAAAACTGCCACATCCAAGTTCCACACACACCCATGCATGCACTTTGATAACTTTTTTTCTCCTCCAATATTGCCCTTGATGCTTATCTGAACTCAATTTCATCATATAAAAACATCATCTAGGTAGATAAAGGTAGATACATTTTTCCTCATGTTAACTCTGTCCTGGATCCCCATATCCACTCACACACTCAATCCCTGTAGGTCACATTACAAAATAATTAATGTCAATATTATTGGGGATTGCCATTTATTTTTGTGTCTTCAGACAAAAACCACATGATTCATCTTGCTTCCACAAGACACTGGGTTTTCTGGAGAAAGAAGCCTTCATTGCAGATTATAGGATCAGAAATTTAGAGTTGGAAGAAATTTAATGGTCATCTCTTTGCAATTGAAGGAATAGGGACTAGTTCTATTTCTTTGGTATAGGTAACTCCCAAGGGGGGGGAAAAAAAACTGCCTTTACCAATGCAAGTGGGCTCTGGCTCTGTAACTTTTGGTCTTAGGGAGCTGTACAGTTAAATGACTTTTCCAGAGTCACACTGACAGATGTGGAAATTAAGCCTCAGTCTTCAGGCTTTGAGGCTGGATTTTTATCCACCACATTATGCTGAGAAAGAACAAATGTTTACTACTTACACCTTGGCCTTTTAGGTCATCTTCTTTCAACATCTTCCTCCAAGGAGATGACAGGTGGGTAATACACAAATAACAAGGCACTTAACCCTACCTGATCCTCTCACACACAATTTCTACCTTAAGCCCACCTGATCTTAAAAATGCAACCAGATCCACTTTTCCCCTATCTCACCCAATTCTCAACCAACAAAGAAGTTCCATAAGTAAGAAAGCAAGCCTGAGAGAACCCAACAGAAGGGCCATATGCCACATCGCCCAGAAAAATCTCGAATCAAATTACACTGTTTGAATTATTTACAGTATCCCTCCTTGCCAAATCTAAGCAAACATTCCACTCGAATCAGCTCCACTCCTGGAGCTGTAACTGTTTATTGTAAAATCAAGCGCACAATAGCTCTTTCATGAAACATTCAACTGTATCTTTAGCGCTAATAAATATCACACATGCATTATGAATGCTTCCTTATTATAAAGCTCCATACTCAATGTATGAAACTTTCAGCTCCCTGTTCAGAATCATTATGAGCAAGATGTTTCCTCTCAGGCGATTTCTCCTGGTGACGTCACAGTCTTTGGATAAATAGTGATGCTAGTGTTTTTAATAGCTGTTTCCCACCATGATTGCAAAAGAAACATGAACAAGGATTGAATTCATAATTCAAAAATGCAGGAGTCTAGATTCAGCAACATTTATGACCATTCTCAAATACTGTCTTATATGCAAATATTTAGCCATTCAGATTATTTCATTAAACTGCAAATACCTGATCTTTCCATTTTGAACAAAAGCACTACTTTATGTAATGAGATAATATTGGACTCATACTTTATGGATAGAAAGAAAAAACATTTCTCCAAACATGTCAATAAAGTTGGGGTGATAGTTTTGTTGCTAGTCAAAAGTGGTGCTGAGATCATCATATTAAATTAAATTAAGAATCCCTTCTCTAATCTTTCTACCTTTATTACCTGTTTCTGCCCTATTCAAATCTTTTCTCTTATTTCCATCTTTTTCTGCAATCTTTTGAGTTCTGAAGGATTATTTGCACTTATGGTCATTCACATAATTCCTCCATCCTTCTCTGCTTGTCTCCTTTCTTCTCTTGTCTAATTTTCCAATTACATTAATTGCTTCCAATTACATTAATAATCAAATACTTCACATTTTCTATAAACACTAGGAGAGATCATCATTGTAATGTTTTATTGAGATAAGGTGTTGTCAAATGTATAGAATGCTAAGTGTTGAGGCAAGTATTCTGCCTCTGAAACCTACTTACTGTCACTTAACCCATATATCCCTCTGTAAAATACCTAAAACTTATCTACTGAGTTCTAGATTTAAGGTTTCCAAAATAGAGCAGAGAGGAGATTCTTTTCTTATTTAAGTATTAATATCTAATCCTAGTTATCTATTTATGTGTTTGAGATTGTCTCTAAAGTCACAGAGTAAATATGTCATACATGTCATTGTGGTAGAGAAGGAACCCTGGCTATGAAATCAGAAAATTTCAATTCAAATATAAAATTTATTGACCAGGTAATGTTGGAAAATCACTCGGATTTCTTGGACCTTAGCCTCTTCATCTGTAAAATGATGAGTTTGGATTATAAAGCTTATCACGTCCTTCCAAACTCAAGACTCATGATTGACACTTACCAAACTTTTTTCTTAAGGAATTGGTTTAATAATGTTTTCCTGTTTCTGGGTTAGGTAGAATCTCAAAGTTGGTTTATCTAACATCTTCTATGTACCAGACCCTAGGGTATTTTTACAAATAATATCTCATAGAACACCAGCCCTGCAGTCAGGAGGACCTGAGTTCAAATCTGGCCTCAGACATTTAACACTTCCTAACTGTGGACCCTGGGCAAGTCACTTAACCCCAATCGCCTCAAAAAATTAAAAAAAAATATCTCATTTCATCCTCAGGACAACCCTAGGTAGATGGTATTATTACCATCCTCATTTTATGGTAGAGGAAACTGAAACATAACAAGTAAAATAGCTTATCCAGAGTCATATAACTAGTAAATGGATAAAGGCAGATTCATATTTTTCTTATAAGTAAATTGAAATTAAACCAAGGAAAAAACACTTATAGGTTGTTAAGTAAACTATTCCATGACCATCATATATACAGTGTTTTAGATTTTTGTGAGTAATGTAGAGGAAATTATGTAGACCCATTTCTGAGCCACTTAATTTTGTCCTAGACAAACAGGGTTAAGTGGCTTTTCCAAGGTCACACAGCTAGCATGTGTCTAAGCTGAATTTGAACTCAGATTCTCCTGATTCCAAATCCAGCACTCTCTCTACTGTACCATCTAACTACTTCTACAGGAGCTGAAAGGGAATCTTAAAGATCTTCTAGTCCAACCCCTTCATTTTGTAGGTGATAAAAATTGGTGAAATGACCTTCTTGCTAGTCACACAACTAGCTAGTTAGTGGTAAAGCTGGTAGTAGTACCCAAGTCTCTTGATTTCTAGTGTAGCATTTTTCCCACAGTATCATATGTACAATATGTTTCTGGAATAGTCATTGAACTGAATTAAATGGAAAAGTATCAAGGGAAAACTCATAAAAATACATAGTTCAAAATCTCTTTCAGGAATGATTATTGCCCAAGTGACTCACAGAACAGATGAATTATAACTTCTTTCATCAAGTCTTCTGTAAAGCATTAGATCAGGGAACATTTGAAGGAAAAGATATCACGGAGAAATGGATCTTCATAATTTCTCCCACAAAACCTAATACATTTGTCTTATATGGTGATCATGAGCCAGTTTTCTTAATTACCAAAGAGAAGTTCACTTGGCTTAATTTAAATATACTTATAAGATCAATATAAAAATCATCCAGGAAAATGAAGCAAGAGACTCTTTATACTATGTAGTCATCTCATTAATGGCTTTGAAATCTGAGATATGGTCAGAGTTATATATTTTGGATAACCCTTAATAATCATGTCACTGGACTACTTTATTTAATAATGAAGAAACTGGGGGCAGCTAGATGGCACAGTGAATAGAGGGCCGGTCTTGAAGTCAGGAGGACCTGAGTTCAAATCCAGCTTTAGACATTTAATACTTCCTAGTTGTGTGACTCTGGGCAAACTCCAATTGCTTCAGCAAAAAAAAAGTAAAATAATAAAATAATATTAATAATAATGAGGAAACTGAGGCCCATAGATGAAGGCATTTGTACAAGGCTTAGGCTAGACCATGACAGAAGTAGAATTAAAAATCAGGTTTTCTAACTTTGGGCCCAGGATTCTTCCCATTATAGTACAATGGATAAAATTTTTAGGTTGGTGCCTTAAGGTACCCAAGATACACCAAATGTGAAAAAGAGGGAACATCCAGACACCGTATACATTTATATGTTGATTAATATCTTAATATCACACATAAATTTCAGGACACTTAAAATAAGCAATGTATGTGACTACACAATAAAACTATTACAAGAATGTATTTACGCTATAACCCCTTACTGTTTTATGTATTTTATTTGTTAAGTGGGGGAGGGGAACTTTTATGTGGATTGAGAAACCTGTTTTATCAGGGGAAGAAAGATAAAATCAAAGCCAAATTGTGAAGGACTTCAAATGTCAAACAGTTTATATTATATGATATAACATGACATGATGTGATATGGTACAATACGATACACTATAATAAAATACCATAATCATTTGTATTATAATCTAAAAGTAATGGGGAACTACTGAAACTTCTTGAAACAAAGTCATAATATAGTTTTCAGCTTCAGAAAACTGATAACATAAATGATATATAGGAGCTCATGTTTGGTGCAAGGCTTTAAGACTTGTTTGCTGCATCATAGACCTGTCCTAATATGGACTGATTGGACTGATTGCAGGAACGGTCACTTCTAAGAAAACAAGAAGTATCAACCTAATGATGTCACCTTCAATGATGTACTTGAATTTAATGGATTACATCTATATTTAGTGGAAATCATTTCTAAAAATACCCCACAAAATATTAGTCAGTTAACATAAATCATATGAGAAATACCTCTATATAATGTAAAAATTGCCATAGTAGTAGATTCATTGATGTTTATTTGATAGCGCCATTTTTCTGCCCCATTTTCTATGAATCAAATATCCACAGAATTTGAAATTAGTTAATAGTATTTAGAATATGGCACAAATAGGAGTCAAACATGTTTGTGTATGTGTGTGTGTGCTCGTTTGTATTTCAATTTAGCAATGCTTTCTTATACTCTTCTTCCTTCTCGTAAATGATTCACCCAGTTAGAGCTGTGGTCTCAACAGGTGGCAAATGAGCTAGTGATGACTAGCTTCCTCACTGCACTGAGGTCTGTGAACACCATAAATCAAAGGGTGATTCCCTGGTGTAAGTGGCAATTGACTGTGAAGTCATTTAAGAATCTGTGATTCAATATTTGTAGGAGCCCTTTATGTAGTGGCAAGAAACTGGAAACTGAGTGGATGTCTATCAGTTGGAGAATGGCTGAATAAGTTATGGTATATGAGTGTTATGGAATATTATTGTTCTATAAGAAACAATCAGCAGGATGATTTCAGAGAGACTTGGAGAGATTTACATGAACTGATGCTGAGTGAAATGAGCAGATAGACACAGCAAGATTATACAATGATTAATTCTGATGTATATTGAGATGATTCAGGCCAGCTTCAATGGTCTTGTGATGGAGAGAGCCATTTGCACCCAGAGAGAGAACTATAGAAACTGAGTATGGGTCACAAGGATTTTCACTCTTTTTGTTGTTTGTTTGCATTTTCTTTTCTTTCTCATTTTTTCTCCTTTTGATTTGATTTTTCTTGTGCAACATGATATTTGTGGAAATATGTATAGAAGAATTTCATATTTAATATATATTAGACTACTTGCCTTCTGGGGAGGGCATAGGGAAAGGAAGAGAAAAAATTTGGAACACAAAGTTTTGCAAGGGTGAATATTGAAAATTATCTATGCATATGATTTGAGAATAAAAAACTTTAATTAAAAAAATCTGTGATTCAGTAAATTTTGAAGAGATTCCATAACTCCTAACTTAGCCAGGAGTGTTGACTTTCTCCCATAAACAAGAGGTGGAAAAAAGAATTGATCAATATTTTCTTAGAGGCCAAAGATAAACACCTGTTTGGTTTGGTTTTGCTCTGTTTAATCACACAAAAAGATAGAATCACAAAACATCCAGTTAATGCTTTTCTTCTGGACTAAAGTTTTATGAGACATGAAGGGAAATGGGCAATCGAATTCCTAATCTCATTTCCACTGCCACCATCCTAATCCAGATTCAGTTACCACCCAGCTGAATAATTATAACAGTCCTCAGCCAGTCTAGTTCCCTCCCTTCTCCCCCACCCCCCATTCTGTTCTTCCCAAAGCTGCCAAATTTAACTTCCCTATGCAGAAAACTGGTCACAAGGACCCACTGCAATGATTTCCTCTTGCCTGGGGACTGCACAATGTAATGGAAATAACACAGGATTTAAAGACTGAGAACCTACATTCAAATCTCTTTTGTCATTTATTTCTAGTTTCACTTTGAGCAAATTACAACCTCTCTAGACCTCCATTTCCTCAGTTGTAAAATTACAGGATTGGATTAAATGTTCTCTTAGTTTCCATTCATGAAAAAAATGCACAAACCTATGATCTCACTAAATAAAATTTGCTCTTTAACCTGATATTCAAGGCCTTTCATAATCAGGTACCAACCATCGTTTCAGCATTCTATTGTTCTACTCCTATCTATACATTCTGCATTTGAATAAATAAAGTGCCTCTCTGTATCTCACACTCCTGATATAATTCCTGACTCTCTTTATTCAAGCTATTTCCTTGCCCTAATGATGTTCTTCTAGTTATTGCTCATGTCCCACTTTTTATTAAATGAACTCAATGCCATCTCCTCCAGATAGTTTTCTTTTACTCCAACTAGTAAATACTAATCTATCCTCATTCTTTATTTGTTTTTGTTAATTCAAATTGTGAATAACTCTTCATAGTTCACTGAAAAGGTTAATAAGGTAGAATGGAAGAGTTCTTAGACTAAGCAGTCTCTTAAAAACCTAAGAAAAGTTGACAAGACAGGGTGAGTGTGGTCAACAGTGTCAAATGCTAAAGAGGTCAAGAAGATTCCATTTCCATGCAAATGCTCCAACACTTACCCTGATTCCCCCTCCAAGAACAAGTCATCTTTCCCTCCCTAAATTCTCATGGTGGGTATTTTGTTTGCACCTTTTTCCATATTCTCACATTCTACCCAGTATTTTAGTTGCATTTTTCCAATGAATACCAGACTAAAAGCTCTATTAAGGCAAGAGCAATATTTTAATTTATTTCTGCATTCCATACTATGCCTAACCCAGTGCCTTATATAGCAGACTGCTTCAAATTATTTGTTATATGAACGAATTAGTAGTACTTCCTCACATAGAATAAACTCAATAAATACTTGTTGATCAGTTGATTCCTGAAACAAGTTAGGATTCAAGAAAATAACATTCTTTAGCCAAAATAAATAAATAAAATATTAATTATATCAAAACCTTGAAAATTACCTATTGCATTCCTATTTACAATTTTTACTTACACTTAATATTCATATATTTTTGTCATTCCTAAATACAAATCAAATTAAGACTAGTCCACAAGAAAATCAATTTCCCTTTCTGAAAGTGGAAGTAATAATGATAATTGTACTACCTAGTCCACAGTAGGGAGGATTCAGATTCAACGAAACTATTATACATGGAAGTTTTGTAAATGGTAACATGCTGAGCAAATGGAATATATCATTTTGTATATATTCCATATTACATGTTCATTTCTCAAATACTTGAAAACAATCTATGTTCAACATGCAAAATTATATATATATATATTATTCCTTAAAATAAGCATTTTGTCGAACTAGTGATTTTCCCCACCTAAAGGGATTGGCTATATATATATATATATATATATATATATATATATATATATATCAGCTTGCTAAGGCAGCTCCGTATTTGCTATGATTTGAGGTATGCTGGGAAAAGCCATATTCATGGAAACATCTGCTCCTAACCTGTTGCTGAGCTGTTTTTTTTTTTTTTTTTTTTGCAGTTTTATTGATGTCATTCTCTTCACATCATATTCATTTCTGAAAACTCACCCCTCCCCCACCCAGTAAGTTTTTCCTTAAGACAAAGTTTTTTTTTGTTTTGTTTTGTTTTTAAAGTCACCAAATTTTGACTTGTCCCATTAAATGCAACTTTTAAGATGAAACTTACTTGGGTGGATTAATACATTTAACTATTATTAGGTACAATCCTCTTAGTTTCAATTAGTTTATGAGATTAGCCCCTGAACAAGTAGGGCCCTTTGAGTAAAGAAAGACAAATTTGTATGAAGTATAGGGGAAAGGGCACAAAATCATGGTTAAAAGAATGAGTGTTGCCCAACCAAAAAATGCCCCCTCCCCTTTTAGGAAGATTTGAAAGGCATCTACACAAAAGTAATCATTAAAGTTTTGTTGTTTTTGTTGTTCAGTTGTATCCAACTCTTTGTAATACAATTTGGGTTTTTTTTGGCAAAAATACTAGAGTGGTTTTTCATTTCCTTCTCCAGATCATTTTACAGATGATGAAATTGAGGCGAACAGGGTTAAGTGACTTGCCCAGAGTCAATAGCTAGTAAGTGTCTGAAGCTAGATTTTAATTCAAGAAGAAGAATCTTCCTGGCTCCACACCCAGGATTCTATCCACTATATCATCTAACTGTCCTCATCAAACCTCTAAGTGTGTATAAAGTCATCTAGGAAGAAAATGTATAGAGAGAACAGAAGACAAGGAAAGAAGAATATCCACATTTAAGGTACAGAAAAAGGAGACAGAAAGGGAGCAATCAGAGAAGTAGGAGAAAAATTATTAGGCTACAATGTAATGATCCTTCCAGGATACCACTCCCCCTTACATCATAGGCTGGAAAATGATTATCCTGAATTCAAAGAACTCTAAGAATCTACATTTCTAAAATTATAGTTCCTGAGTCCTAACTGGCGCTCCCCTTTAACTCAATAAAATATAAACTCCTGGAGAGTAAGGATTGTCTGTTTTTTTTACATGTATGTACCCAATGCATACATCAAATGGTACCTAGCACATAGTAGGTACTTAATAAGTGCTTATTGATTGAATAGTCAACTAGTTGTCTCAAAGCAACTTAAAGTGAAGCCATTTATTTAAAATGCCATATTTTAAACAATCGTAACAAAACATTTTGGCCATAAACCTCAGATAATCTACCACACATTCACATGGTAAGAATGGCAAGAGAGAGTATACAGAGTGAGTATACACACAGTGTACACTAGCTGAGAGCACAGATTTAGTAAATGCATGTGATCAAGGTAGTTTATGTCTCTAACTTTGTCAAATCTTGATATATTTTCTCTTTTAATAGGATCTCCTTGGGTCTTCTCTTACTCCCCCCTTATAATAATTCTAATGAGCTGAACATTTACTTGGCCTTCCAAGATCTACTTTTGTCCAAAATTCAGTTTCTGTAGAGCTCCCAGATATCCCCCAGAAAATCAAAATACCATTTAAAATTTTTGTTTATATTTTTTATTGTTTTTTGTCTTTTGTTCTCAAAGAAGACCAAAGTGATATCACTATTTTGGAATCGAGGTACAGTATGTCTATCTGGTTGATCAGGTCACTATGAGCTTGGAAAGCTCTATCACAGGTTGGACACAAATAGTCCATAGAAATATTTGAAATGGAAATGTCTCTAAATTTGTACATCTCATATTTCTTTTGAGTTATTGAGAATCTGCTTCATTCATAGAGCATAGTGCCTTCTTTTATGTGTGCATGCCTTTCTGGGT
This sequence comes from Sminthopsis crassicaudata, assembly GCF_048593235.1. NCBI lineage: Eukaryota > Metazoa > Chordata > Mammalia > Dasyuromorphia > Dasyuridae > Sminthopsis > Sminthopsis crassicaudata. The sequence continues at coordinate 380,491,795 of NC_133617.1, read as the reverse complement.
GGTCCTGTGTCAGTATCTCCCATGTCTCAGAATGTATTCCAAAGTTCTTCAAAAAGACTATGAGAGTGTGCTTGTATCACTTTTTCTGACCTTGATGTGACCACTTTTCTTGTGTGAATTCTCTGTAAAGTAGTCTTTTAGGCAAACATAAGTTTGGCATTCAAACAACGTGACCAGCCCATCAGAGTTAAAATCTATTAAAAAACTAAAGAACTTCCTTTCTCTAGACTTCCAGAGATAATTCTACTTTACAGCTGGATCTCTTTAAAGGCCACCAGAGCTGTGGCTGATCTACAAGGCAGCAAATAGCTTGCTAAATCCATCAAAATAATGAAGAAGTTTTTTTTTTTTTTTTTATATACCCCCCCAAAGGAGTAAGAAATGTATAAACACTTCTCTCCAACTCTTTCCCAAGTTGTGAATGGGCCAATGCCAGTTTCACAACCTTTATAATCTATGACTAGGTCACAGGGTATCCATTCAATGTCTGAAATGGCAAAGTCTAAAATGTCTTTCCTCCCTTCTTCTTTTACATGCAGAATGACAGAAGACAACTAAAAAGATATCAAGAAGAGTCTGGAAAATAGTGTAAAATAATCCAAAAAGATTAAGGAGGATAAAAAGCAATAACAAAAAAAAAAAAAAAAATACCCTGGAATTTGTCCCAAATCAATGGAGATTAATATTTCCCAAAATTCTTTGGAGAGAATAATGTTAATTGATGAAGGATGGCGATTTTAGATGCAGAAGATTGAAAATTGATGTTAAGGCCTTACAAATAGGTTGCCACATCTACAAATACAAACTAATAATGATCAGTGTTGGAGCCAAGAAAAGAAGACCCAAGGTTGCCATTTTTTAGTAGAAAGAGGGACCAAACGACTATTGAAGTCAAGTGTTTTGTCTTATATCATACCAAATCACCTTCCTTTACCTGACTTTAAAGATAACAAAGGAGAAGCAACCAAATCATTTTCCTAACTAATTAATTAGCATATTAGCATAAAATATGAGGAGGAAAGGCCAAATAAGATCCCCGCTGCTCCTGTGGAATCATTGTGTTTTTTTAATTAATTTTTTTTCATAACTACCTTCATACCTATTAAAAACTAGAGGATCCCCTTTCCTTTTTTTGTCTGCCCTATTAGATAATAGGGCACACTTATTAAATTAATTCTTTGTTAAGATATATAAGAAACATCTACAAGACAAGCATACCATAGCAGAAAACAGTTGACAATAAGTTTATCATCATTTTAAATTGGGGATATACATCCTTATGTCATCAAATAAACAAGCTCCTGCAAATGATGACATATAAGGAAACTATGAACAAGTATAACCTGAGTATTGGATCTTCTCAGAAGTCTCCATTTTTAATTTTCCTTTCATCACTAATGATTAAGATAAAGGCAATTACAAGAAACAGTACTGAGTAAACAGAGAGCCAAAACAGATAGATAGAGACAGACAGACAATGTGAAACAAAGACAGACAGACAGAGACAAACAGAGACATAAGGATAGGGAGATGGGGGGGGAGAGAGGAAGAGAGAGGGAGGAAGGGAGGGAGGAAAGGAGGTACGGAGAAAAAGGGAAGAAGGGAGAGGGAGCAAGGGAGGAGGGAGAGGGAGCGAGGGAGGAAGGGGAGGAAAGAGAGAGAAGGAGGGAGAGGTAGAAAGGGAAGGAAAGGGAGGCAGGGAGGGAGGAAAAGGAAAAGAGGGAAGGAGGGAGGAAGAGGGAAAGGGAAGAAGGAAAGGAGGGAGAGGGAAAGAGGGAGGAAAGAGAGAAGGAGAGAGAGAGAGAGAGAGCATGAACATCTAATGGAACTAGAAAAGATCTCATTGAAGAAGAAGCACTTGAGCTATGCTAGAGAAGCTAGAGATTATGAGAGGTGAGGAGGAAGTGCACACCAAACATAGTTATTGTGTATGCAATGTCATGAAGATAAAAAATTGAATATTATGTGTGAGAAATAATAAGCATATCTGTTTGGTTCTATACAATGGTATACTAGTAAATGTTTAACAACTGGCTCTCTAAAAATAAATTCACTTACAAGTTTAATCTATATAATTAGCATTTTCCCTCAACAATTTCTTAAGTCTATACAATTAACAAAACAATAAATAATATCCTAATTTGTACCATTTGCCTAATTCTGAAGTGTCAATGCTCACACTGAAAGAATAATAATCATCTCTCTCAAGCCAGCCCCAGAGCTCTCCTGGTTCTATGCCTACTGAGCGATGTAACCTTAGATCTCCCTTAGTCACAAATTCTTCACTTGAAAAATTGAGGTGCTGATTTAGATGATCTCTCAGTTTCTTTGCAGTTTTACTGTGAGTCTGGAATAAATTTTACAAGCTGGTTCATAATTACATGGACTCAGAAATCTTAAATTCTAGAATTTCACAGTATTTTGTATTAGATAGACAGCTGATAGAATACTAGACCTGGAGACACAAAGCTCCGAGTATGAATCCCTGTTTCAGTCACATATTAGATGTGAGACCCTGGACAAGTCACTTAGGTTCTCTCTCCTACAATATTCTCATCTCTAAATAGATACAACAATAATAATAGCATCTATCTCTAAAGATTGTTTTGTGGATCACATGAGATATGTTTGAAAATCTTTAGATACCTTTAAGCACTAGGTACTAGCTCGCTATTATTATTAAGCTTTCTCAAATAAGAAAATCATCTACAATATGGGTTAGTGCTCTCCTCCCACATTTACATTTACATTTCTAGTTTTCTTTGCTTTTCAGTCTTCTCCCTTCAATAACATTTTCCGCATATCACTACTTAAATACTTTCCTTCTCTCTCATAACATAGCAACAGCAATTGCCATTAGAATCATCTCATCATGCAGTTTCTTAGAGTACTCCACCTTTCCAAATCCCAGGTTACAAGGCCAGAACAACCTGTTGAAATTATAATTACTCAATTGACCAGTTGTGCAATTCAACTTATAATGTCTAACAAGTCTGACTGATGTCTCTTTTAAAAGTTAACTGAATATCTTTCACCAATTACTTCATTGGAATAACCAAGATTCAAAGGAATCACTTCAAAAAGACAACTTACATCACAATAAATGTGCCTGAAGAAAATAAGGAACAGATCTCCAAGACAGCCAGGTCAGTGGTCCCAACAAGAGCTGGCAATTTAACAAGAGCCTGCAACTAAAACTTGGGCATGATGGACAAGAGCCACAAAAAATATGATAAAAGTCATGTTGTGCTAGGGCAGATGATAAATATAGACAAAATGCTTCAACAAATTTGAAGGGGAAGAATTTCATATATATATATATACACATATATATATATGTATAATTATACACATATAAGAAATGAAGAATTTCAATAGGAAAAGAAGGGAGGAAGGGTAAAAAATCATGGAATTGCAGCATTTTAAAGTTGAAAGGGATTTTAGTGGCCAATTAATCTAAGCAAACCAGAATGATAATCCTTGTTACAAGTGGCAAGGCCATTTAGCCTTTCTTTGCTTGAGGCCCCAGTGAGAAGGAGGAACCCATTACCTCCTGAGGAAGCCCATTCCATTTTTAGTGGCTCTAATTCTTAAAGTTTTTTTTTTCCCCTCAATCAATCCTAAATCTATGTCTTTGCAACTGCCTCCCATTTTTTCCCATTTCTGCCACTTGAGACCAAATAGTAAGTCAGTTTAAATGATAGCTTTTCAAGTAACAAGCACAGTTATCATTACTGTTCCCAACACTCATCCATTCTGGTCTTTACTTCTCATGCTAAATATTCACATTTCCTTCAAAAGCTCCTCACATACTGACTTCAAGATCCTTCACCCTTCTGGCTACTTTAAAGATATTTTCCAGCTTATCAACATTCTTTATAAATCAAGTTGCCCAGAATACAATATTCTACATGGTGTCTGACAAAGGAAAAGTACAATGAGACTCTCCTCTTCTTATTCTTAGAAGCTATGCCTTTCTTAATGTAGATCAAAAATCATGGTCTTTTTTTTTTCTTTTTTTTAACAGCCACCTTATAATGTTGACTTATATGAAGCTGGCAGTTCCCCAAATCCTTAAGATCTTAATTCAGACAAAGACATATCTCATCATGTTCCCCTATGTGAAGGTGTGGCCAATACAATTTAAATTCCCTTTCATTAGATTTGACCTATTGTTCTAGTCACCTAAGATCTCTGTTGGATCATGACTCTAAGATCCAGTTCATGAGCTATCCCTCTCAGCTCTGTGACATGCACAAATTTGTAAAAATAGTATGTATGTCTTTATTTAAGTGTAGTGGGTATATAGAGATTGGGAAGCACAGGAAAAATATTGAGAAACAGCTAATCATTCACTTTAATTGGCATGTAGAAGGCAAAAAGCTTTGAAATCACCCTAGAGTGGTAAAGTGGGGTCACTTTTTGGATGGACAGCTTTAAATACCAAGTAAAGAAGTTTGTATTGTGCCCTCTGGGCAATTGGGAATCACAGAAGATTCTTCAACAGGGAAATGACAAGATGAGACCTGTGTATTAAGAGGATTTGGTGACTGATTTTTTTTTTTTCTTACAAGAATAATGAAGCCACTTTTATCATGGCCTAAAATTAGCAAGCTAACATTTCCTTTGGTATTACTTTTTAAAAAGTTAGACTAGGTGACCTATATGTCTTTTTCATTTTTAGCATCTCTGAGGTGATAAATATGCACATTCCACATCTAGAAAATGTTATATTTACCATTATGGTCTATGTTCCAAACATATTTTTCCTTAGTCCTTCTCCCTAGGTCATATGCAACTACATAAGAGTGAAGATATAAGAGTTTGGGGTCCCTTCAAAAGACAAATAATCCCATTATGTTTTTGGTCTATTTTAAATAGCAGTATATTTCAAAAAGCATTTTATTTTAAAAGTTTTATTCTTTTACATTGTAATTTCAATTTAATTCATGCTATCATCTATGGCAAAGCTCCTGGTTTTTTTTTAATTTTGGTGACCTGTTTAAATTAAAAACCATCATATTCTGAAGTATGTAATAGTCTAACTGTAGACATTCAATCAGTATCTCTAGCTGCATGTTTTTAAGCCATAGGAATAGACATGAAGGTCTAAGTGTGTGTGTGTGTGTGTGTGTGTGTGTATATATATATATATATATATATATATATATATATATATATATATATATATATATACACACTATCACTTCAAGCTCTAATTGAATCAGCTAAATCACCATGGGCCTGGCTTAGCACAAGATATTTCAAATTTCCAACCTAGAGTAGGAGATAACAGCTTAAGAGTTATGAACTATTTGAGAATGCTTTGTTGGTCCTGATTTTGCTAAGTAAGATTCTGAGGAGGAGACAGTTGGTGGGAGCACAATAGGTATCCTGACTTAATTCTCTAAGAGCTTCATATATTAGTGCACTATAATTCCTTTCATAGGACTGGTTAACTCATGACAGACAGGATTGTGAAAATCTTATACCTGAATATCACTGTTCTATCACCTCCCTGTCCCCCAAAACTATAGGTTCTTTGAAGTCAGAGACTATAACATTTTTTTCATCTTAAAATTTTTATTATGCTAATGCCTTGTATATAGTATGTACTTAATAAGTGCTTTATTGAATTTATTTGCGACAAAAGAGATATGGATACTAGTTCGGAGGTTATAATAGTAGTTAAGCAAGAAGTGATAAGATCTGAACTAAGGTGATGACAAAGTAAATGCAAAAAAAGAAATGGGGGGGAGATAAAATAGAAAGAGAAGTACAAATCTTGCCAATTAATTGAACATGAGAAGTAATAGTAAGCATGTGTATGCTTTTAAAATTTGCAAAGCACTTTATACATTACCACCTGATAAGAAAGACCTTACAACAACTCTGTGATATAGTTGTTATTATGATCCCTATTCTACATTTAAAGAAATGAGTCTTAAAGAGATTGAGACACTTGCCCAAACACTGGAAAGTGTCTGAGACAAGATTCAAACTCAGGCTCTCCTGACCGAAAGCTCAAACTTCTATCCAATGTACCATCTAACTACCTCAGTAAGGGAAATGAAAGAGTCAGAGGCGACTTTAAAATCTAAGGGCCTAAAAAATAGTATGACCATCAACAAAGATTGAGAAATTGGAAGATGAAGTAAGTACTAGATTTTTATTTTTATTGTTACTGCTGCTATTTTTGTTACTATTATTAAGGGAAGAAAATGAGTTTTGCTCAGTTGAACTTGAGTTTTTAGAGAATGGAAATATTATACACACATACATATGTAAAATATATATTATGAATATCAATATATTTATATGGTCATATTTTATAACTATATGCATAAGGATAATAAAGTCATGACAATGGGAAAGATTAACAAGGGGAGTGCAGATCCAAGATGGCAAAGTAGCAAGAAAAAGTACAATGAGTTCCATAACTGCCCCAAAACAGATCTAGAAAATGTACCAGATTAAGTCTTGATCAGAAAATTTTAAGAAAAAAGGAATCTTAATTCATTTTTCAGCCCAGGTCATCACAGAGAGATAGAAAGAAAAATCTGGGATATGAAAACAGAATCCAGCCAGACATAGCCAAACAGAATTCCAGTGGAAGGAGAGACTATGTACTTAGTTAAGAAGAAGTCTCAAATCAAAGAAATGCATAAATGCATACAGGTAAAGAAATGTGAAAACACACAACTCTGTTTTTTACTCAGTTCTGGCTAAGGAGTGACCTATGCCATGAGATGGCATTCCAGCACAAAGATTAGTCCCAGGTTCTAAAAAGATTAACAGTTCCAAGTGAGGAACAAGTGTAGAAGCAAGCAGCAGTGATGTGGCTAAGGACCCAAAATCGAAATGCTTTCTAAGTTTGTTTCCAACCAGTCTAAAGCCTATCATGGAATAACCAGGGCAAGAATCTCACAGCTTACAGTTCTGCTTTCTAAATGAGTAGAGTTTTCCAGGTACTTTAGAGTAATTGAATCCAATAGCAAGCAACTGGAACTTCAAAAAGGGCAAACTCAATAGGTGTATGGCTCAGACTCAGACTCAAACCCTGGTCAGTAGATTGAAGAGTTCAGATCATAAGAACAGATATTAGATTTGCCATAGAATGGACTACTGGGGAAATAGAAAACTTGAAAGTTCCCAGCCTGATTTGGAACTATGCTCAAAAAGGTATCAAACTGTGCATACCCTTTGATCCAGCAGTGTCACTATTGGGCTTATATCCCAAAGAGATTTTAAAGAAAGGAAAGGGACCTATGTGTAAGGATGTTTGTGGCAGCCCTTTTTGTAGTGGCCAGAAACTGGAAACTGAGTGGATGCTCATCAATTGGAGATTGGCTGAATAAATTGTGGTATATGAATGTTATGGAATATTATTGTTCTGTAAGAAATGACCAACAGGATGATTTCAGAAAGGCCTGGAGAGACTTACATGAACTGATGCTGAGTGAAATGAGCAGGACCAGGAGATCGTTACATACTTCAATAACAATACTATATGATGATCAATTCTGATGGACGTGGCCCTCTTCAACAATGAAATGAACCAAATCAGTTCCAATAGAGCAGTAATGAACTGAACCAGCTACACCCAGCAAAAGAACGCTGGGAGATGACTATGAATCACTACATAGAATTCCCAATCCCTCTGTTTTTGTCCACCTGTATTTTTGATTTCCTTCACAGGCTAACTGTATACTATTTCAAAGTCCGATTCTTTTTGTACAGCAAAATAACTGTTTAGACTTGTATACATAATATTGTATTTAACTTATACTTTAACATATTTAACATGTATTGGTCAACCTGCCATCTGGGAGAAGGGGTGGGGAGAAGGAAGGGAAAAAAGAAAAAAAAAAAAAAAGAAAGAAAGAAAGTTCCCAGCCTGAGCTGTCTCTGAAATCCTAGAATAATATAATACTTAATACCACAAGAAACCAGAAACAGGAGTAGCCTAAACATCCCCTCCCCAGAAGTGCACAGAACCTGTGATTGACATAAAGACAAAAATTTGAAAGTTAGTTGAAAGAAAGAGAAAGAAGAAAAAAGAGAAACAAGAGAAGAAGGAAGAGGAAAAAGAGAAGGAAGAGGAGGAAGAAGAGGAGAAAGAGGAACAAGAGGAGGAAGAGGAGGAGGAGGAGGAGGAGAACAACAACAGCAACAACAATAAGCTGCTGTTGTAGTGATAGGGGTATTCAAGTTTAAGTTTAACTGCAATTAAATTTAACTATAATTCCTGGAATAGATAAAGCAGTAGTTAAAAATAATATTTTTAAAAAACCATTTTTGGTAAATGAAACAGAAAGCTAAAAGAAAATATTAGAAAATAAGAGTTATGAAGGAATGTATTAGAAGTCATTGGCACAAGGGTTATAGGACTTTGTCTAGAAAACAAACTCTTTGAAAAACAAACTCCTGGACCAAATAAAAAATGATGACTGGGTGAGACAACAACAAAAACAAAGTGTAAAGACTAGAAAAATAGAAGAAAATGTGATATCTCATAGCCAAAACAACTAGCCTGGAAAATTCATCAAGGAGAGATCATTTAAAAATCATTGGAAAATCACATCCAAGACAAAAAGATCAAGACCTCATATTTTAAGAAATCATAAAATAAATCTCTTAGAACAAGAAGACAAAATAGAAATAGAAAGAATCTACCAATCACCTCCTAAAAGAAACTCAAAAAGAAAACTCTCAAGAACATAATGGACAAAATCCAAAGTTTTTAAATCAAAGGAAAAAGAGTGGTGGTTTCAGAGAAACTTGAGATGACACATCAATTTCTACAAAGACAACAATATATTTTTAACATTTTTATTTGTCCCAGTCCCAGCTAAAATAATTATTACATTTATTTTTAAATCTTTTAGTTCCAGAATGTCTCCCTTAGGCCCTATTAAGAAAGTACGTGTTAAGTTATGTAAAACATTTCCATCCAAGTCATGTTATGAAGAAAATACAGATCTCCCCTCCCTTTAAGTATCTCAAGAAAATAGAGAGAGAGAGAGAGATGAAGAGAGAGAGAGAAAAGAAGAAGAAAAAGAAGAAGAAGAAGAAGAAGAAGAAGAAGAAGAAGAACAACAACAACAACAACAACAACAACAACAACAACAACATGAAGAACAAGAACAAGAAGAAAGAGGAAGAGGAGGAAGAGGAGAAGAGGAGGAGAGGAGGAGGAGGAAGGGAAGGAGGGAGAGGGAGAAAGAGAAAATGCTCCAATCTGTATTCAGACACAATCAGTTCTTTCTCTGCCTATGGATAGGATTTTTCATCATAAGTTCTTCAATGGATCATTTTATTACAGAGAATAACAAAGTCATTCACAGCTAATCATTCCAGAACATTGCTATTACTTTGTATATAGTACATTTCACTTTTCTTAAGTTTATGGAGGACTTTCCAGGTTTTTCTAAGAGCTTTCTGCTCATCATTTCCCATAGAACAATAATATTCCATCATAATCACATACCACACGTTATTCAGTCATTCCCCAATTGATAGGTATCCCCTCAGTTTCCAATTTTTTTGCCCTGAGAAGAAAAATGCTATAAATATTTTTGTACATATAAATCTTTTTCCTTTTTTAAAGAAAGTCTCTTTTAGGATCCATGCCTGCAGTGCCATACAAGGACAAAAATATTGTAAAGACAGACAACTCTGAAAAACTTAGGAACTCTGATCAGTGCAATTACTAACCATGATTTAAGAGTTCTCATGATAGAAACATATTCACTTCATGAAAGAAATGAAGGGCTCAGTGCAGATTAAGGCAGAATTTTTGACACAACTGCTATAGGAATTTATTTTTCTTGACCATACATGTTAATAGATTTTTAGAGTTCTCTAAATCAGTGTGTGTGTGTGTGTGTGTGTGTGTGTGTGTGTGTGTGTGTGTGTAACAATTGGGGTTGCCTCCCTTTGGGGAACCTGCCTGGGTCACACAACTAGGAAGTGTTAAGTGTCTCATAATGGATTTGAACTCAGGTCTTCTTTACTTCAGGACCAGTACTCTATCCACTGTGCCCTATAGCTGCCCAGCTCATTTTATAGATAAGGAAATTAAAGTAATAGAGTAAAGTTATTTGCCTAGAGTCTTAACAGTTAATAAGTGTCGAAGGCTGGGTTTGAACTCACAAAGATAAGTCTTTAGAACTCTAGATCTGGCACTCTATTCACTCTGCCGCTGAGCAGCCCTTCAGAGAATATAGAAACCAATAATAAGGAATTGATTTGAGTAAGTAAAAGATCATTAGTAATCTTAGGAAAGAAATTTCAGCAAAAAGGTGGAAATAAAAGTCAGATGGAAGCCAGTGAGGATTGAATAGGTGGTAAGAAAGAAGAGCAACAAATAAAGTGGAGGAAAAACAAGAAGATAATTTCTTTAGCAGAGCAAAACCAACCATACTTTGAGTCTTTTTAGGAGAGAGGAGATCAGAGCATATTTATTTAAAATAAAAAGAGAGAGAGAGAGAGAGAGAAAGAGAGAGAGAGAAGAAGAAGAAGAAGAAGAAGAAGAAGAAGAAGAAGAAGAAGAAGAAGAAGAAGAAGAAGAAGAAGAAGAAGAAGAAGAAGAAGAAGAAGAAGAAGAAGAAGAAGAAGAAGAAGAAGAGGAAAAGGAAGAGGAAGAGAAGGAAGAGGAGAAGGAGGAGGAGGAAGAAGAGAAGGAGGAGGAGGAGGAGGAGGAGGAGGAGGAGGAGGAGGAGGAGGAGATATAGAGGAAAGATTTCAAAGCACAAGGGAAGGCATGCACTCTGGACTATTCTCTATTAGATTATTCTGAGGAGAATAATCCAAACATCTGGAAGTATCCAAATGCATGAAGTCTAAATCTCAGTGCATGGGAGAATTAGATACTAGAAATTCATTGGAAGAGTGCCTTAGATTTCTTTCTAAACTACTTCTAGTTAGATCTCTTTTCCCCCTTTATAAAGCTACCGTTATCAAAGGAAGTACCAACATGCAGAAGAAATATGAGACACTTGGGAAAGAGTACCCAGGCTTCTTGTTCAGTTTAAAGTTGAGTCTACACAATACAAAACATCAGATATTTTGTCTGCGTTAATGCCATACATCTGCATTGACTAAAGTTTGAAGTATGTTGGCAGGATGTTCTGACATAATGTAAACATTTGATCTCCCTCCTTCAGTGTCTCCCTTACCTCTGCTAAATATAAAACACCCTCTGATATCAGTAGCAGCTCTTTTCAAGAAAACAAATGTTTAGGGTGAAGAGTAGGAGGAAATTTGGCCTTATTCTGTCTTTTGTTCCTCTTCTCCTGACTGATGGCTGATTACATCTTGTTCTTACAATGTACTACTTAATGGAGTCAGTCAGGTGGCACAGGAGATACAGCACTAGCCATGACTCAGGAGGACCTGAGTATTCAAACACTTAACACTTACTGTGTGACATTCCCAGTTGTCTCCCCCCCAAAAAAAAAATTTTGCTTCTCAAACTCCTAGATCTTTCAAGGTGAAAATTAGGACCTTCTCCAACTGATCCTTCAAAATAAAGCCAAATATATATTAAACACAGAACCTTAGCTGTCTGTCATTGTCATATCATTTGCATTTCTCTTTTTCAGTCCACATTTTCTTTTGTTCTTAGTCTTCTTCCTTAAGGTGGGATAGTCCCTCTATCTTTAGTAGTCATTTTTCACCTCTCTGTTTACACACCAGCCATTGTATCTCCCATGGAGGTGATGGGAAACGTCCCCATCTAGCTCCAAGCAGCACATTAAACAAAGCAACATAATGAGCTGCATTTTGTTGAGGGCTCTCCAGGTCCCCCAAATCTTTCTCAAATGTGATTGTTTATAAAATGTTTGATAAAAATAAATGATGCTTTCAATTTAAACAAAATTTCACACTGTTACTGGTTTTAATAACAGTTTTGACAGATGAGATTTTCATCATCTGTTTTTTCTTTGTGAAGGCTTCTTCAATAAACTAAAAATGCTTTAAACTAACAGATGTGACTATAAAGTAAGGCTTGAGTGTGAGACATCAGGAACTGAGGCTTGTCAAATGCTTCAACATAGAAATTTATTCCTAGTGTAAGCATCTCCTGGGTATCAGGAGAGTCACCAACCTAATGATTGCCGGCTAACGTGTGAAGCTCGTTTTAGCAGCAAGATGCCAGTTATCCCAAACTGGGAGCCGATGGGTGCTTGCTCATCTCCATTCTCCCTCTGGCTCTCACTCTCTCAGTTTCCCTTGCTATCACAGATTTAGGAAGCAGTCTGCCCCAAATTGTTCAAACTGATGTTGATGTTTGACAAACTGATGATTCGTGATTTTTTTCCCATCAGTGAAAAGCTCAAAAATGTTCAATTTTAATGATATTCTGTTTGCAATAAACAAGTTATTTTTTGTCTATTAAAAAATAAGCAGAAATTTTAGCAGCCTGGATCTCTATAATGCTAATTGCAATGCTCCATTAAAAAAAAAAAAAAGCACCACTGCCTAAAAAAAAAAAAAAAAAACACACACAGTATTTGATGTTTTTTTTAAATTTCTCTATGGTGTTTTTACATATATTTTTAACAGCTATTCCTGCATAGTGAAAAAAGGCCCTGTGATATGAATGTAGACAAATTAGCAAAGAATTGCAATAACAAAATCATCTAAAGAATTCTATATGTGTGAAAAGATGCTATAGCTCACCCTTTAGAAAGAAAACAATTTTTTCATGTATTCATCTATATTCAAAATGAGACTAATCCTGCAAGAGGAGTATGTTCTATAAATCATGTCAAAAAGATCTGCTTCAGGTATACTTCAGGCTTAAAATGTCAACAATGTGACACAGTAGCTCAAAAATCTCACTCTAGCTTAAGTTAAAATTGCAAAACTTCTGTCCAGAACAAGGAACAGCAGAATGGGAGGTAAGGATAGGGTGATGGGCCCTCTGTGCTATGCTTTTACAAGTTTATATCTGAAGTATTGCATTTAGTTATGAGTGCTATATTTTAACTGGACATTAACATATTTGAGGATCTCAAAGAGAGTAATTCAAATAATGAGACATCACCAAGCCACACTAGGACCACATGAAGAAAATAGGAATATTTAGTCTAATACATGACAGACTTCAGAAAGACATGATAGCTATCTTGAATCATTGACGGGTTTTAAAATAGGAGAGGTGAAACTTGTTCTGTTTCAGGAAAGAGGGCTAAAAACTAAAGTTAGTGGAGTAGAAAGCATGAGGAGGCATCTTTCAGTATAAAGCTCAATATAAAAAAGAATTTCCCAACATATAAAATTGTGAAGTGAGTTATAAAACAGCATATAAAACTGGAAGGAGGTGAGTTCTTTGACATTTGACATCCTCAGGCAAAGAATAGAAGGCTATTTTTCAGGAACATTGCAGAGAAGCATTCAGGCTTCAGGTAGAAGTTAGATTAGACGACAGATGTTCTTTCCAACTCTACAATTCTATGATTCAAAATGATTTAAAAGAAAATGTTGAGAACTGCGGAATTCTATTCACAAATTTCCCACTACCTTATTATTTCAAATATCTTTAACTCTGTCCTGAAATTGTTCTTCAGAAATAGACACTTGAGTGCTAAGTTTCTTCTTGAGAATACTAATGAATGATATGAACTTTATTCTCCATTTTTTGTTTGTTTATTTGGGTTTTTTGCTCCAAAAACATTATTCAGATTCTAAGGCACTTTTTCTTTTTTTCCCACTCAATAGTATTTTGTTTTTCCAAATACATGAAAAGATAGTGTTTAATATTAATATTTGTAAGATTTTGTGTTCCAATTTTTTTTCCTTCCCTCCCTTATTTCCTGCTTGCTCAAGACATCAAGTAATGTCATATAGGTTAAATGTGTACAATATTTTTAAACATAACCACTTTTTCTTAATAAAGCTGGCAATTATTTTCAACAGCTAATAGGGAAATCAGCTCAAAGCGCAGTCCTGTAGAGGTCCTTCTCTCATGTCATCTTAGTTTCTTCTTGTGTTTCAACAATGATGGGAATGTATCAGGCAACAAAGGTGGAGCAGCCAAGGCTTTGTATTAGGGTGCCACAACATCAGGGGGTAAACTTCTTCCCTATAATGAAACAAGCTTCATCCCTGAAGGACTCACAACAAAGTGATAAAGTGGGATCATGGACCAATGAAGAATGGGGAAAATATGAGCTGATTAAACAGTGCTCATCACTTTTTTCCTGACTACTTTGGCATTGGACAAAACAAAGATTACTCATACTTCTGTATAAATAATAACTATATTGGTTCAAGAAAATGCTGTCTTTGCCTAAACTTATGGCTGTTTCTACGTGTTCATTCTTCTCTCTAGTCTCAGAAGAAGTTTCTCTTTTTCTCTCTAATGATAACATTTCAACATAGACTCTAGACAGCCTTTCTCAGTCTCCTCCAAAGCTCTATTAACCAAACTTATTTCTTATTGATTTATAACATTCAGACTTCTTTTTTTTCACCAGCTAATCAGTTCTTCTCACTTTACCCTTCCCATACCATTTTCAATCCACTTCTATAACTTTTATTTCTTTTCTCTACCCAAGATGTCTTGGTTTTGTCCAAGTTATACTTATTCTTCAAGGCCTAATTGAAATTTAATTTTCTCTATGAAACTTTCTCTCAACAACTTAAATACAATGTTATCTCACATCTTTGAACTCCTTTAGTGTGTATTATCAGAAAGATAGGTAGCTTGATGGTCACCTGGGCAAGACACTTAATTCAGTTTGCCTGAGTTTCCTCATATGGAAAATGAGCTGGAGAAAGAAATGACAAACCACTCCAATATCTTTGCCAAGAAAACCCCAAAATGGAGCACAAAGATTCAGAGACAACTAAAAATGAGTAAACAACCAGAAAACTACAACTGAATGGTTAATTACTCACTCATTGTGTAATATTTATTACTCGTGTCTACAAATACATTATAATATTCTTGAGGACAGGAATTCAGGCTTATCAAACTTGATTGCTTCTTTTATTGTCTTCACACAGAGTTGCCAGCTAGTGTAACATTTAAAACATATCGAGTACAAAATGCCCTTGATTCAACTTAAATGAAAATGAATAAAACATATAAAGGACTCAGAGTAAATATATTAATAGTTGATATAATTTTATTCACCCTTTGGTGAACCCCAATTTTTCCAGGGTCCTAATGTTTTCCATAAAGAGAATGATTAAAATAATGAGACATCACCAAGCCATAGTAGAACCACTTGAAGAAAATGAGAGTGTTTTGTCTCATTAGAACTTCACTGAAAAAGAAAGAAACTTTAGAATGTTAGGCAGACAACATGCCAAAATTCCATTGAGTCACTCATTCACACCAGTTTCATGTAGGCATCCATTCTTTTAATGCTCCTCTGTAATTTGTCCTGGCCTGAGAGGAGACACTTGGGGGAGATTACTGAATTGCAGCAAAGGTAATACTCTGATAATCAATGAGTACCAATTTCATCCCCCAAACCCAAAGTGGAATATTTAAATTTGGCTCAGAAAGAAAAAAGAAAATTGGTATTGCCAGACATGTATCTCCTTTCCTAGTGAATGTATATTGTGCAAATGATTCCCAGTAAGTCTGAGGTACATAGTTGAGAGCATATGTATCTTTCATGTGCCCCCTATAAAGGCAGGCATTAATGACTCCTTGTAGGTGAGGAAGAAAGTCAAGGAAGAATCCCTCACCCCAGAACTCAGGACCCAAATCTGATTTTTATCTTTCGTGTAATGAGGACTATCCTCTAAAAATGGATGGGATTGAAGACTACTCTTAATAGACTGGGACAAAAAGATGGCTCTTCCCACAAAAATCTAGCCCAACCAATTCATTCCAGGTCATTGAGACTTGAGAAGGTGCCAAGGAGAATTTCTTTATCTTCCATATGAAGATAGAATAGAAAAATCCCAAATATGGAGGTTTACCATATATCAGCTCATGAATTTGCTCAGAAAATTCCTCTGATCAACATTTCCAAATAAATGTCTTTTGTTACTTTGAGATATATATATATATATATATATATAACTCAAGATTTAAATGGAAAACTGGGTCTTTTGAGCAATATTCACTAAAGGTTGTAAGCTGAAAATAGAGAAGTAGAAAACATCCCATAAAGCACTGTCAGAGAATAGCAATTACCACTTTGAATTAATAATAATAGTGAAAAGGACCAATAGTTATGAGAGCAGACTATTCAAGAAGGAAAGCAATATAAACCATGACCTTAGATTTCTACATACAAAAATACAAAATAAATTGAAATATAAATATTAATGTAAGGAGATAATTTTAGTGGTATAGTTCTCACTAAAGTGGTGGAGTGTTTCTCACAGCTAGAAAATAGTTTTGGAATGGTATAATCTCTTCAAATGTGATACATTAAATAAGAGATGATTTGACTAACATTTTACATTAAGAGAATATATTCATAGAAAGACATGTCAGAGCCAGAGAGCAAAAGCATGGTAGGAAGTGTTGCATAAGGATTAATTGAAATAGAAACAGAAGAAATATTTCAGTCAGATATTTCAGATGATCCTATCAGTAGGAGGAAATGAATGATAATATCAAATAACAAAGTAGAAATTTAGAATACAGGCATAGCAAAGTAATAATGAGTTCCTTCTGTATTAAAGAAAACTTGATAAATTCTTGAATTGCTTTGAGAGCAATGTGATTCTTCAATATGTTAAGAGAATAATTAGGAGAACTGCAATTGTGGGACTCATTTTGATTAACTGGGAAGAATATGTTGCAAAAGTAGAAATGATGAGGACCTTGGAAGGTAATGATCTCCTCCATTTCAATCTATAATATGAAAGGAGAGAAAACTGCATTTAGCTGAAGAGCACCCTGGATTTGGGGATTCATTTCTCATCAAAGCGCTTCGAAAAATGGTAGGTAGAATTCTATAGTCTAGACAGAATATTCATTGACTATTCCCATCACAACTTCATAATTAGTAGTATGGAGAACTCAAAATTTGTCTGAGAGAGAAATTTTCTTTGACAAAAATAATTTATTGAAGTGAAACCAAGATGGCAGAGTAAAGGCAGAGACTCACTTTTCCCCAAATCTCTCCAGATACTTTTATAATGGCTCAATTCTAAAGTGACAGAGTCATAAAAATCCAGAGTGGAGCAGTTTTTTAGCCCAAGACAATTTAGAAGGTTGGCAGAAAATGTCTGTTGCACCAGGGTGAGAGAATGCACTTAATGCATAGGCCTTAAAAAATAGAATCAGCCAAATAGAAAGAGAAATACAAAAGCTCACTAAAGAAATAATTCTTTAAAAGTTAGAACTGGGCAATGGGGAGCTAATGACTTTAAAGACATCAAGAAACAATCAAGCAAAATTAAAAGAATGAAAAAAAAGAAATTATGAAATATTTCATTAGAAAAACAATTGATCTGGGAAATAGATCCAGGAGAGATAATTTAAGGAATTATTGGACTACCCAAAAGTCATGATCAAAAAAGCAAGCAAACAAACCCTAAACATCACCTTTCAAAAAACTGTCAAAGAAAACTGCCCTCATTTTCTAGAACCAAAGGATAAAATAGAAATAGAAAGAATCCATGGGTAACATCCTGAAAGAAATCACCAAATAAAAACTCCCAAGAATATTATAGTCAAATTCCTAATCCCTCAAGATGAGAAGAAAATGCTGCAAATAGCCTAAAAGAAACCATTCAACTTTTGTGTAGGCATAGTCAGGATAACACAAGATTTAACTTCTACATTATAGGATTGGAGGGGACAAAAGAATGAGGATTACAACCAAGAATCACCTATCCAGCAAAAAAAAAAAAAAAAAGTATAATTCCCCCAGAGGGGAAATGGATATTCAGTGAAATAGAGAACTCTGAAACTTTCCTGATGAAAAAAATAAAGCTCAATAGCAGCTTTTATTAGTGGCAAAGAGGTGGAAATTGAAAGAATGTCCATCAATTGGGGAATGGCTGAAGAAATTGTTTTTGATTGTAATGAAATACATTTGTGTTTTAAGAAATCATAAATAAGATGTTCTTAGAAAAATATAGAAAGACTTACATGAATTGATGCAAAGTGAAATAAGCAGAATCAGGGCAACATTGTATATAATAAATAACAACAGTATTGTATTATGATCTATTATTAATAATTTATTTTCAGCAATACAATGATCCAAGATTCTTCTGGAAGTCTTATGGTGAAAGGAGCTGTCCATTTCCAGAGAGAAAACTAGTAGAGCCTGAATGTATATCAAAGTTACATTTTCTTTACTTCTTTTATTTTTGGGGGGAGTGGGATGTCTTTGTCTTTTCTTTCACAGAATGACCTATATGGAAATGTATTTTGCATGACAGCACATGTATAACCTATGTCAAATTGCTTACCTTCTCAATGAGGAGGAAAGGGGGAAAGAAAATAATTCAAAACTCAAAATTTTAGGAGAAAGAATGTTAAAATTATTTTCACATGAAATTGGGAAAAATAAAATATTAAATAAGATTAATTAAAAAATAAGAAAGGAAATCTATTCAAAAAATCTCTAAGTAGGAACATGTATTCCACAGGGGTGAAAGCAATTCAACGAGAGATGAAAGAATACAAGCAATCCACAAGTAGATAAAAGCAAGAGAGTGCCCTGAAGTCTCAACAGTCCTATGGAGTCCTAGAGCTTTCTTTGCATGCTCTCTGCCCCAAAGTCCTTACAATCCCTCTAGGAGGAAAATTTACTTCTAACTGCTCTGGATCTGCTCCAAAGCATCTTGGTTTTCAAGAACCTTAGCTAGTCCTTTTTGGGGGGCGGAGCCAAGATGGCGGAGAAGAAACACACGACTCAGTGAACCTCCTCATTCCCTCACAACCAATTAGATAAATTAAGTCTCAAAATTAGCTCAGGACTGACAGATACCACAAGGACTGGAAGCACGACTTACCAGCTGAAGAGAATCTGGAGTTTCAACAGGAAAGGTCAGTTCTTAGGGGAGGAATAAGAAAGACCAGCACAGACGGTGGGGTAGGGGCACACTGCGCCCATTGCGCTGGGAAGGGCTCTGGGATCAGAGAAGCCACTGAGGTAAAGGAATCTGGCACAGGCTGTTAGCTCTTCTCTGCTAATTATTTAGCAGTTCAGAAGAGAAAGCCAAAATATTTTAAAACTCAGATTAGATTTTCCCCGATCCTGGGGGGTGACTCAGCAAATCTCTTGGCACCAGGGGGTGTGGCCACAGCTACCTCCTGAGAATAGTTAAGAGATTGACAAGTGGGTGGATACGGCCCAAGGCAACACACACTGCCTAGCTTAGCTGGAGGGAGTGGAACTCAGCTCCAGGAAGTCCCAGAGAAGCGGAACCTTTGAACTAGGGACCGTGGTTTCTGGCAGACACTTCCAGTTTGAGCGCAGGGGCTTCTCACGTCACCTGCTGCAGACATTCACTCCCCACCCGGACACATAGGTTGGGCTTCCTGCAGTCTTCACTATTCTACGCCCTCAAAGCACAGTAGTGCTAATCACCTCTGAGGCACTTCCAGGGAGGGGGTGGGGAACTCTCTCCCAGAGCTCTCTCTTAGCTCAGGCGCAGGGGCCGCTGCATCCATCCAGTCTGGGAGGAAGCTGGTAAAGAAGTAAATAATTTCCTACCCCAGGGACAGACCCCAAAACATTTTTTAAGTATGAGCAAAAAAGCTAGAAAAACTATAGATTCCTTCTATACAGAGAAAGAGCGGGTATCCAACCCCGAGGAAGTTAACAGCAAAGATTCAGAAGATAACAACCTAAAGGGGAACGATTCCTGCCCCCCATCACATAACTCTCTCCTAGAAGAAGCTCTTAAGAAATTGAGGGAGATTGAAGAAAAATGGGGAAAGGAAAGGGAAGTTATGATAGAGAATAACAACGTCCTGAAATTGGAGTTGGAAAAAATAAAGAATTCACAGGAGATGCAGGGAAACAAAATTAGTGAATTAGAAAAGGTTAAAAAAACACAGGAAAGTAGGATTTCTGAATTGGAAAAGATAAAAAAGTCTCAAGAAAATAGAATTTCTGAATTGGAAAAAGAAAATAATTCTCAAAAAAAAAAATTAGGGAAATGGAAAAAAATTCAATAGAGCAAAATAATTCATTTAAAAACGAAATTGGGCATTTACAAAAAGAACTAAAAACTGTGAAAGAAGAAAATAACTCCTTAAAAGTCAGGATGGAACAAATAGAAATGAATGATTCACAGAGAACCCAAGAATCAGTGAAACAAAACAAAAAAAATGAGAAGCTGGAGAACAACGTCAAATACTTACTGGGAAAATCTATAGACCTGGAAAATAGATCTAGGAGAGATAATCTGCGGATTATTGGACTTCCAGAAAACTATGACCAAAAAAAGAGCCTAGATTCTATTTTACAGGAAATTATCAAAGAGAACTGTCCAGAGATAATAGAAACAGAAGGGAAAGTAGATGTGGAAAGAATTCATCGAACTCCTTCTGAAATAGACCCTAAAAAAAGAACACCACGGAATATTGTGGCTAAGCTGCAGAATTACCACACAAAGGAGAAAATCCTGCAAGCAGCTAGAAAAAAACAATTTAAATACCAAGGTGCCACAATAAGGGTCACCCAAGATCTGGCTGCCTCCACATTAAAAGATAGAAGGGCCTGGAACCTGATATTCCGTAAGGCAAAAGATCAAGGACTGCAACCAAGAATGAACTACCCAGCTAAGTTTAGCATCTTTTTCCATGGAAGAAGATGGTCATTCAATGAAACAGAGGAATTCTATATGTTTCTAAGAAAAAAACCAGACTTAAACAAAAAATTTGATCTACATCCACAAGACTGAAGAGAAACAGAAAAAGGTACACAGAACCCTTGAGAACTGTAACTCTGTTGTGGGTATATAAAAAATACTCAAGGATAATTTGATTTTACTGATATAAAAGAAAAAAAGGGGGGTGTAGTAAAGGGAAGGAGTGATAAAAAGAGGGAAACTACATCCCAGGAAGAGACATAGAAAATACACCATATCTGAGGGAACTTAGTGAGGGGGAGAATCATTGTGTGAATCTTACTCTCATCAGAAGAGGCTCAAAGAGTAAATAATTAACATATTTGTTTTTCAGAGAATTTTCTCTCGCCTCATTAAAAGGGGGGAGAGGAAAAGGGAAAAGGAAAAGGAGAATAAGTGAAGGGACTTGGAGGGAGGGGGGAGGGATCCTTAAAAAAAAAAAAAAAAAGAGCGAGGGTTGCACGTCACAAGGGGGGTCAGTAAATTAAATATCGGGGAGGGGGATCAGGGGGGTCAAGGGAAAAAAGCATAATCTGGGGATAATACGATGGCAGGAAATACAGAATTAGTAATTTTAACTGTAAATGTAAATGGGATGAACGATCCCATCAAACGGAGACGGATAGTAGATTGGATCAAAAAGCAGAACCCTACAATATGTTGCCTACAGGAAACACACTTAAAGCAGGGAGATACATACAGAGTAAAGGTAAAAGGTTGGAACAGAGCCTATTATGCTTCAGGTAAAGCCAAAAAAGCAGGGGTAGCTATCCTTATCTCAGATCAAGCAAAAGCAGAAGTAGATCTCGTTAAAAAAGATAAGGAAGGAAACTATATCCTGCTGAAAGGTAGCATAAATAATGAAGCCATATCAATACTAAACATATATGCACCAAGTGGTATAGCATCTAACTTTCTAAAGGAAAAGTTAAGAGAACTGCAAGAAGAAATAGACAGTAAAACTATAATAGTGGGAGATCTCAACCTTGCACTCTCAGATTTAGACAAATCAAACCACAAAACAAACAAGAAAGAAATTAAAAAAGTAAATAGAACATTAGAAAAACTAGGTATGATAGACCTTTGGAGAAAACTGAATGGCAATAGGAAGGAATATACTTTCTTCTCAGCAGTTCATGGATCCTATACAAAAATTGACCATATACTAGGACATAAAGATCTCAAAATTAAATGTAGGAAGGCAGAAATAATAAATGCCTTCTTCTCAGATCACAATGCAATAAAAGCTACATTCAGTAAAAAGTTAGGGGTAAATAGACCAAAAAGTAATTGGAAACTGAATAATCTCATCTTAAAGAATGACTGGGTGAAAGAGCAAATTATAGAAACAATTAACAATTTCACCCAAGATAATGATAATGATGAGACATCATATCAAAATCTTTGGGATGCAGCTAAAGCGGTAATAAGGGGAAATTTTATATCTTTAGAGGCTTATTTGAAGAAAATTGAGAAAGAGAAGATTAACGAATTGGGCTTACAACTTAAAAGGCTAGAAAAAGACCAAATTATAAACCCCCAACCAAAAATTAAACTCGAAATACAAAAATTAAAAGGAGAAATCAATAAAATTGAAAGTAAAAAAACTATTGAATTAATAAACAAAACCAAGAGTTGGTTTTATGAAAAAGCCAATAAAATAGATAAACCTTTGGTAAATTTGATCAAAAAAAAGAAAGAGGAAAATCAAATTGATAGTCTTACAAATGAAAAGGGGGATCTTTCCACCAATGAAGAGGAAATTAGAGAAATAATAAGGAGTTACTTTGCCCAACTTTATGCCAATAAATTTGATAACTTAAGTGAAATGGATGACTTTCTCCAAAAATATAGGCTCCCTAGATTAACAGAGGAGGAGATAAATTGCTTAAATAGTCCCATTTCAGAAAAAGAAATAGAACAAGCTATTAATCAACTCCCCAGGAAAAAATCCCCAGGGCCAGATGGATTCACATGTGAATTCTACCAAACATTTAAAGAACAATTAGCCCCAATGTTATATAAATTATTTGAAAAAATAGGGGATGAAGGAGTCCTACCAAACTCCTTTTATGACACAGACATGGTACTGATACCTAAACCTGGTAGATCGAAAACTGAGAAAGAAAATTATAGACCAATCTCCTTAATGAATATTGATGCTAAAATCTTAAATAAAATATTAGCAAAAAGACTTCAGAAAATCATCTCCAAGATAATACACTATGATCAAGTAGGATTTATTCCAGGAATGCAGGGCTGGTTTAATATTAGGAAAACTATTAATATAATTGACCATATTAATAATCAAATTAATAAGAACCATATGATCATCTCAATAGATGCAGAAAAAGCATTTGACAAAATCCAACATCCATTCCTACTAAAAACTCTTGAGAGTATAGGAATAAATGGACTATTCCTTAGAATAATCAGGAGCATATATTTAAGACCTTCAGTAAGCATAATATGCAATAGAAATAAACTGCAACCTTTCCCAGTAAGATCAGGAGTGAAACAAGGTTGCCCACTATCACCATTACTATTCAATATAGTACTAGAAACGCTAGCCTCGGCAATAAGAGCCGAGAAAGAGATTCAAGGAATTAGAGTAGGAAATGAGGAAATTAAACTATCACTTTTTGCAGATGACATGATGGTATACTTAGAGAACCCCAAAGACTCTGCTAAAAAGCTACTAGAAATAATTCAAAATTTCAGCAAAGTGGCAGGATACAAAATAAATCCACATAAATCCTTGGCATTTTTATATATCACTAACAAAATGCAACAGCAAGAGATACAAAGAGAAATTCCATTCCAAACAAATGTTGAGAGTATAAAATATTTGGGAATCCATCTACCAAAGAAAAGTCAGGAATTATATGAAAAAAATTACAAAACACTTGCCACAAAAATAAAATCAGATTTAAATAATTGGAAAGACATTCAGTGCTCTTGGATAGGCCGAGCGAATATAATAAAGATGACAATACTCCCCAAACTAATCTATTTATTTAGTGCTATACCAATCAGACTCCCAAGAAACTATTTTAATGACCTAGAAAAAATAACAACAAAATTCATATGGAAGAATAAAAGGTCAAGAATTGCAAGGGAACTAATGAAAAAAAAACTCAGAGGAAGGTGGTCTAAGTGTACCTGATCTAAAGCTATATTATATAGCAGCAGTCACCAAAACCATTTGGTATTGGCTAAGAAATAGACCGGTAGATCAGTGGAACAGATTAGATACAAAGGACAAAAAAGGGTACATCTATAGCAATCTAATCTTTGACAAACCCAAAGATTCCAACATTAGGGATAAAAATTCATTATTCGGAAAAAACTGTTGGGAAAACTGGAAATTAGTATGGCAGAAATTAGATATGGATCCACACTTAACACCATATACCAAGATAAGATCAAAATGGGTCCATGATTTAGGCATAAAGAGGGAGATAATAAATAGATTAGAGGAACAGAGGATAATCTACCTCTCAGACTTGTGGAGGAGGAAGGAATTTATGACCAGAGGAGAACTAGAGATCATTATTGATCACAAAATAGAAGATTTTGATTACATCAAACTAAAAAGTTTCTGTACAAATAATACTAATGCAAACAAGATTAGAAGGGAAGTAACAAATTGGGAAAATATTTTTAAAAACAAAGGTTCTGATAAAGGTCTCATTTCCAAAATATATAGAGAACTGACCATGATTTATAGGAAACCGAACCATTCTCCAATTGATAAATGGTCAAAGGATATGAACAGACAATTCTCAGAGGAAGAAATTGAAACTATATCCACTCACATGAAAGAGTGTTCCAAATCACTACTGATCAGAGAAATGCAAATTAAGACCACTCTGAGATACCACTACACACCTGTCAGATTGGCTAAGATGACAGGAACAAATAATGACAAATGTTGGAGGGGATGTGGGGAAATTGGGACACTAATACATTGCTGGTGGAGTTGTGAAAGAATCCAGCCATTCTGGAGAGCAATCTGGAATTATGCCCAAAAAGTTATCAAACTGTGCATACCCTTTGACCCAGCAGCGCTACTACTGGGATTATATCCCAAAGAAATACTAAAGAGCGGAAAGAGACATATATGTGCCAAAATGTTTGTGGCAGCTCTTTTTGTTGTAGCTAGAAACTGGAAGATGAATGGATGTCCATCAGTTGGAGAATGGTTGGGTAAATTGTGGTATATGAAAGTTATGGAATATTATTGCTCGGTAAGAAATGACCAGCAGGAGGAATACAGAGAGGATTGGAGAGACTTAAATCAACTGATGCTGAGTGAAATGAGCAGAACCAGAAGATCACTGTATACTTCAACAACAATACTGTATGAGGATGTATTCTGATGGAAGTGGAAATCTTCAACATAAAGAAGATCCAACTCACTTCCAGTTGATCAATGATGGACAGAGGTAGATACACCCAGAGAAGAAACACTGGGAGGGGAATGTAAATTGTTAGCACTACAATCTGTCTGCCCAGGTTGCATGTACCTTCGGATTCTAATGTTTATTGTGCAACAAGAAAATGATATTCACACACATGTATTGTACTTAGACTATATTGTAACACATGTAAAATGTATGGTATTGCCTGTCGTCGGGGGGAGGGAATAGAGGGAGGGGGGGTAATTTGGAAAAATGAATACAAGGGATAATATTATAAAATATATATATATATATATATAATAAAAAAAAAAAAAAAAGAACCTTAGCTAGTGTAATGGAAGTTTGAAGTTAACTCAAGCCACCTTAGTTCCATTACTGTCCTAGCTCACACTATTACCATACTTAGATATGTAAACAAAATGGAAGCAAGAGCAGGTTATTAGAATATGTACAGAAGAGTAACATAGGAGCATGGAATCCCAGAATAAGTGGGACTAGCAATTAATGATGAGGGAAAAAAAAACACACTTTCTAAGTTTTAAGTGAAGACAAGAGGAAAGTGAAAGTACTAAAAAGATCTTAAAGTAGATTAGAATGATAATAACAGATGAAAGAGAGTACCTCTTTTTGGTTTTGATTCAGTATTTTTTTTTTTTCATTTTTACCAAGTAGAATGTTGTTTAGGCTGAGGAGAATAGGCTAAAAAATGGGTTTTCAAAGAGCTAAAATCCAAGAAAATGGTGACCTAAATGTCCTGAAAGTAAAGGCTACAAAAGAGCATGAACTGATAAGTCATATCATAGACATGTATTCTTAATTGGTAGAAGCAGCTACTCTCAGGTCATGGATGCATATATTTAAGCTGAGATCCCAAAAAACATGGTCATCTCTTGATGTATTAAAGGACTTTTCAGTACTTAGTGATAAATTTCAAGGATAAAATCCCAAACTATAGAATTCCTATTCTAGTTAAAACTTCCACATATTTAATCAATATAAGCAGTCATCATTAAAGTTGTTTTGTTTTGTTTCTTGTTAGCAGTTTAGGGACTTCTGCTGAAGTCCCAGGATTCCAGACCTTTCCCTCTCTTACATCCAGTTTCTGTTTGATTTTATACTCTTTCAAGGTCTGGCTCTGCTCCCTGTTTAAAATCTCACCAAAATTTATCCATAGCTATTAGGGATTAATTTGTTGCCTTTCCCTAAGAATATAGATGCATTTGAACAGGATTTCATGTTTCTTTTCAGAATGGGAGTTATATTTTGGGACAATTTGGGGCCTTTTGATGTTCATTAAAATGGCAAACATTGTGTGAGAACTATTTCTAGGGCAATCCCTGGGTGGATGCAAGAAAGTCTAATGCTGATTCCAAAGTGTTCTCTTATTTAATGGCTTTTCTTTGTTTATAGAGACTGAGAAAAAGGTTTGAATATACCCAAGTGCATAACTTTCTCTTAGGTTGAAGTATAAGGCAAAGACAGGTGTGTGCTATTATTGTAGATTCTAAAATTTAATTATGGAATATGATGTTATCAAAAGTATTGATAAGACATAGATCTATGTACCCACTAACAGCATAATGTATTTGAGTAATCTATTTTTGTTTTAACATTCCCAATATAAAATCTTAGGCTAAAGATCTTTGTCATTATTTGTACTATTAAATATTTCTGCATTAAGAAATTGTTAAAATATGTAGCATAGTAGATAAAGGATTGGCCTGAGAATGAAAAAGAACCGAGTTCACAGGGGACTTTCTTAACCATAAGTTAGACAGTCATCACTCTACATCAGTGAACAAAATTTCCACAATGGGAATTTTCCCACACTGATCAAATCATGCATCTATTCTGAGAAATAGGAAATTATCTTAATCATCATTTATCTAGAGATTTTCTCCATCAAGTGTGGACAAAGAGGTTACAAAGGAGAAATTTTAAATTTCGACTGTTTCATAAATTTATTTGCTTTGTTTGAGGTTTTATTTCATAGTTCCTGAGACCCTATTTAAAAAAAAAAGCTTCTTACTGTCACACTTTGAAACTTAAAATACCTCAAATTCTCTTTGCAAACTCAGAATGCCATTCATTAAATGCCTTGTACTAAGGAACCATAAAGGCTGTAATCTAGACCCTGATAAAGGCTTTAAACTTCTCCCCTAGGATACTTGGGGTGGGAAAAGATGGAACATTAGTGTCAAAGAAGCATATTATTTGATTCTCAATATAATTAATAAACCCTCATTCTTCCCCATAGGAATGTGCTAAATCTCTGCCTCTGATTTGTGTTGAGGCAAAAGCTTTACTTACCTACCTAACAGAAGAGGGAAAAGATCAGAAAGAGGCTTTAAGTATTTAGACATTTAAACCCTACGTAAATTGCAGATTTGAATAAAAAATCAACCTGAGTATTTTTGTATGAAAATGGTGAACAGAAGGAATATTTGTGCTCTGAGGAATAGTGTTTTATGCCAGACATCAATCAGTTCTGGCTTTAGAAGTCTAGTTAGATTACTGTAGGGGTTCTGGACACTTTCATTACATACTGTGAAGACCAAGCCATGGCATTAGCTATAGAACATTGAAGTCTTTACAAATAATTAAAACACTGTTTGAAAATGGGGATGTTTTCCACAGCTTCCTGGGTGTGCATGGAATCATCGATATTTGAGAGTGTAAATATTGACTAGTTATTGCTGTTAGCCAGAAGGAGAAAAATCTCCTTTGAAATAATAATATGGTGTGTGTGTGTATAACATATACATATGTATGCACACACATATGCATAGAGATGTTAAACAGAGAGTGATAGATACAGGAAAAATATAGATTTCACTCTCTGTGACAGTTGAATAGCTATGCTTTCAAACAACCCACATTCATTGCCAATGCAGCACCAGTATCTATGTGTATATATAGATATAGCTGTATACATACACATATCTATATATGTATAGCTATACATATAGTTATACATATATAGATATATAATAAAGCTATATTTGTACATATGGCAAGGAAATATAAAAGTATTTCTGAGCTTACAAGTTTTTAGAGCTGTTACTTTGTAGTATTTTTTCCTCAAAATGTATTTTTTCCTTAAAATGTTGAATGATCATAAATTAAAATGCATTTGAAAATTGATCATAAACTACTTAAAATGTTTTTTCATCATCCCTAAGACTGTTTCTAGTATTAAGATCTTTTCTTAGTTTGACCCATTTTTCTAAGGGAGTTCATCTATTTTTAAAAATTCTTCTAGAGGAAAAAAAAAATCTATGAATTACGAATAGGGATTACTTCATCCAGGATGCCCCCTAACCTAAAATGTCCCCCAAGGCTCTGTCCTAAGTCTTCTTTTTTGCTTCCTCCATACTAATTCACTTGGTGATTTCATCAGCTCCCATGGATTCAATTACCATTTTTATGCTGATGATTCTCAAATCTATTTATCCAGACCTAACTTCTCTCCTGACCTACTGTCTCACATTTCCAGTTGCCTACTAGAAATCTCTAACTGGATGTAAAACAGACATCTTAAATTCAACATGTCTAAAACTGAACTCATTCTTTTTGCCCAAACTTTCCCCTCTTCCTAACTTCCTCATTAATGTTAGAGGCATCACCTTACTCCTTAGTCACCAAGGCTCACAACTTAAATATTATTCTTGATTCTTCATTCTCTTAGTTCCTCATTCTCTCTCACCATTTTTATATCCAATCCATTGCCAAATACTATTATTGATTCTACTTTTGCAATATCTCTGATATAACTCTCTTTCTTTATGCTTTTACCACTACCAGGCTGACAATTTCTTTCATTAATTACCTTGTACATTTTGAATATTATACATCAAAAAATATTTGAATATTTTGATTGACTTCTCAATCTGAAGACTTTCTCCACTTCAGGTCATCCTGCATTCAGCTATCAAAAAAATCTTCCTAAATATAGTTTTGAACATATCATCCGATCACACCATATCACATCTCCAGCCTCACCATTTAGTAAACTCCACTGGTTTCTTGTAGTCTTCACAATCAAAAAGAAAATCCTGTTTGGATTTTATGCCCTTCATAACCATTATTCTCTCCACACCTTTTTCTTTCTTATACCCTACTTCCTTCCCTTTAAAATGCAGTGACTCTGTTCTTTTTGGTGTTCCTCATGCAAGACACTCCATCTCTTAATTCTGATGCTTTTGACTAGCTATCCCTCATGCCTGGAATATTCTTCTTTTACATCTTGTCCCTAGCTTCCTTTAAGTCTCAGTTAGGTTCTACCTTTTGCAAAAAGCCTTTTTTGAGATGCTAAAATGTTATCATCTTCCCTTTGAGATTATCTCTAATATATCCTGAGTATATATCTTGTTGGTACATAACTGTTTGCATGCTGTCTTTCCAATTGCATTGTGAGCTCCTTGAGAACAAAACCTGTCTCTTGCTTTTTAGTATCCCTTGCACTTAACCCAGTCTTTGGCAGATAGTAGGCATTTAATAAATGTTTTTGATAATTCTATCTATTAATAATGGTTTACTGAGTACCTACTTTCTGCTCTGCTTTGTATTGGATGCTATGCAGAATATTAGAAAAAACTACTACATAATCTTTTTCCTCAAAGAGTTTATGATCAGATCCAGGAGTCAAAATGTGGCAAGTCTTTAAAGAAGTGGAAGTACCTGATCATCTTACTTGTCCCCTGAAAAAACTGTGGGTGGGTCAAGAAGCAACAGTTAGAACTGAATAGGGAACATGAAAAGGAATACAACAAGGTTGTTTATTGTTGCCTTATTTTTTAACTTATATGCAAAGTAAGTCATGCAAAATTCCAGGCTGGGTGAATCAAAAGCTGAAATTAAAGTTGCCAGCAGAAATATCAACAATCCCATATATGCAGATGATACTACTCTGATACAAAGAAAGTGAAGAAGAATTAAAAAATTTCTTGTTATGGGTGAAAGAGGAGACTTTTAAAAACTAGCTTAAACTTAGAACTTGAAAACTGGTCCCACCTCTTCCTGGAAAATTAGAAGCAGAAGAAATGGAAGCAATGTCAGATTTTAAATTCTCGGGCTCAAAGATTACTACAGAGAGTTACTGCACACATGAAGTTAATAGCTTAATACTTAGAAAGAAAACTGTGACAAATTTGGACAGTGTATAAAAAGCAGAGACATTACCTTGTCATCAAAGGTTCATCTAGTCAAAGCTTTGTAGTAGCTTTTGACTTCTAGTAGCAATAAACAGCTGTGAAAGTCAGTCTACAAGGAAAACTGAACACTGCAGAATCAATACATTCAAATGGTGATGCTGGAGGCTTTGAGAATCCCCTGCAATGCAAGTAGATTAAATCAGTCTATACTTAATGAAATTAATTCAGATTATTCATTGGGAAGATAAATCCTAAAGCTGAAGCTTAAATACTTTGACCACATAACAGGAACACTGGACTTATTAGAAAATAAATAAATAAACCCTGATGGGAAAAATTGAAAGCAAAAGAAGGGGACAGTAAAGGATTAAACAAATAGTGTCATTGAAGCAAAGGCTGTGAACTTTACAGACTTCAAAAAATGATGTAGAATAGGAGCCAGTGTGCTAAGATTCATGGGGCCATGAAGAGTTGGACAGGACAGGAAGACTCAACAACAAGAACAATCAAGAGTTAAAGTATATGCACAAGAAAGATTTTGTGTGTGTGTATGATCCAGCTCATAAGAAATATATAGATAACATTATTAATAATTAAAACTATATTTAAAAGAACTATGTGTTCAAAGTTTAATTAAAAAAAATGTGCTTTCTGCCTTAGAGGAGGGTTGAGAACTTTTTTTTTTTTTTTTTTTTTAACCACTGAGAGCCATTTGAACAATTGAAACATCATTTGCAAGACATACAAAATTATCAACTTAATGATCTCAAGCAATGGGAGGTTATTGTCTCCTATGGTTGCTATGGTAGGGCCAGACCAAATGATTTCATGGGCCATATAAGGCTCACGGACTGGACATTCTCTACCCTTCATTTAGAAGAATATGGTAACTATCTTCAAGTATTTGAAAGTCTCTTATGTTAAATACGAATTACATTAATTGTTCATAATACAAAAGAGCAGAATTAAGATGAGTGGATGAAAGATTCAATTGTGACAATGAGATTAAATGAAAGGAAATATTGCAAAACAGAATAAACTATCTTCAAAGATGGCAGGTTCCCTACCACTGGTAACTTTGTAATTGTCTATGTAGTTGTTGATTCCCTTTGTTAAAAGGAAATTTATGAAGAATAGAGATTATTATTGATTTTAATTTTTATATTTAACCCTGGTAGTCCCATGCTCAAGAATTTTCAGTTCTTTCCTAATGCCTCTGGGATAAAATGAAGCTTTATAGTTTGGTATTTAAATTCCTTGACAATGTGACTCCAATTTTACTTTTCAGGCCATCTAGTCCAAATAATAGACAAAAGGAATTTCCATTATAATTGACAGTACTTGTCCAAGCTCTGTTTGCAGACCATTGAGGGAATGAAATCTTTAAAGGATCCTCTCAAAACACCCCAATCTATTTTCTGGGCATATTCAATTTTTAGGGAGTTATTTCTGGAAACAATCCAGATTTTTCTTTTTGTAACCCCTGCTTCTCTATGGTTTGGACTAGATGGCCATTGAGAGCCTTTCTAACTCTTAAAACCTATGAACAAGGTAGGGATTGTAAGAGGTGGAGATTAATTGTGAGTTCATTTCATTGCAAGTATAAGAAGCACCCTTTGCAAAGGTCCAGAGATGAGAAATATGAGGAGATAAACATAATATGAAGGGAAATAATGGAAAATATGTCTTTAATTTGTAGAGTTGAGTTTTTTGGTTTCCAAGTGCAAGACAAATTTACACTTGTTAACTTACTTTATTAGTATCAACCTAGAGCTATAGGCTGGCAAGATCCATTTGGATATCAACTGTAATCTCTCCCCTCTCTGCATATCTGATAAAACATATTATATATGCATTTATCCAAGTCACTGATTTTTTAAAAAAGTTAATTAGTACAATTTTGTAGTTCCTATTCCTTTTTTTTTTTCAGGTGGGATATACCCATATTGGTGAGCATATCTTTCAGATCTTTAAATTCTTATGTGGTTCCTCTAAATGAGGTTATCTTAATTCACCAAGGGCAGCTATAATCTTTATTATCTCCCAAATACTGTTAGGTAAAAAAAAGTAAAAATCATGGTCTTTTGTAGTGAAAGCACAAAACTGAACTCATATGCCACCTTCTGCAGAGAGAAGGGAGGCTGGATTTGGAGACAGAGAAACTGTTTTCAAATTTAATTTTTTTTTCATTTATTGCCAATGTAAACTTGGGGAAATCAATTAATTAAACCTTTTAGATCTTTTCCCCCCTATAAAATGAGGGGGCTAAGTAGTCTATATGAAATCTTAGGTCCCTTCCAGAGCAAAAATCTATGATCTTATAATCTAGTTGTTAATGATATCTTTCACTTCAAATTATTTTGTATATATACATCTATTGATTTACATTTTAGATTTTCCAGTAGAATGTAAGCTCCTTGAAGGCAAGAACTTTCTTTTTCTTTTTTCTTTTTTTTTTTTTTACATGATCAGCATATATCACAGTACCCTATACATAGTGCTTAATACATGTTTCTTGAATTTATATTGCATTACAATTGCTAGGAGTAACTAGATGGGGCAGTGCCCAGAGCACAAGGCCTAAGACACTCATCTTCCTCCGACATTTGTGTAGCTTAACATTTAACTCTATTAAGTCATTTAACTCTGTTTGCCTCAACTTCCTCATCTGTAAAAAGCATTGGAGGAGGATAAACCACACCAGTACGTTTGCCAAGGTACTTATGGGCTTATGAAGAGTCAGATGTGATTGAAACAAATGAACAACATTACAAATGCTCGGAAATTTATATCCAATCATTTATACTTAAATTTTAAAAAAATAAACAAAGAATGTTTATGAAATATGGAGATCAATGTGACAAAACTGAGCTTTTTTAATGGAATGATCTGAATAACTTTCTGTTTTCCATTTACTTTGTCAGTGTAGAAGTAGTTTTGGTATTCTGCATTGGCTACATGCCACAGAGCACCAGAGGGCGATCACACATGCTCCTGCTTTGTTTTTGACACCCCCCCATCCTTTGTACACACACACACAAATATATATATATATATGTACATATATATATATATTTGTGTGTGTTGTTTTGAGTACACTATGCATGTACATATGTGTTTATTTGGGGGATTATATATATATATATATATATATATATATATCCATATAAATCTACAATAATATGCTGTATTTTATATGTCATTTAATGTATCAATATGTAAACACAAGTGATATCTATCATACATGCATGCACACACATGGTTCACTTATGTAAACACAAGTGAGACATCCTTTCAAAATAAGTCCCAAACATGCTTAGGATCAATAGAAAGTAGAAGCCTCTTAAAATCCTTGCAACGAGTTGGAGATAAGGTCATTTCTGTAGGAGCTCCCATATTTCCCTGAAAGGAAATCGTTCTCACACTTTAAAGCTGTGTATAAGACTTTCATGACTGCATGTGGCAGTGGAGAGTTGGCTGGGGGAGAGGTAGAGGAGGTGGATTTGAGGAGAGTGGTATAGCAGAAAATTCCTCAGATTTAACTTAAGTAGGTCTGACAAAGCTCTGCCACTGACTGACTGTGTGATCTGGGCAAAAGCCACTTTCTTTCTGCATCTCAGTCTCATCATAATGTTAAAGCAAGAGGGTAAAGTAAGATCTCTTCCACTCTTAAACTTGACTCCTATATTAATAATGGAATTTCATTTTCTTATTGTAAAGAGGGGAAAAAATCTCATGTGTGTTCATTAACAAATTTAATCTAAGAGTATAGAAATAAAGGAAAGGGGAGGGGAGGAAAAAACAAATACCAGTATAAGGAAGAAACCTTAATTAAACAACATTCAATTTTGCATTCCAATGAGGGAAATTCAATCAATAAATATCCATTAAAGACTATTTGAAGTATTGTGCTTGAATCAGGCATATTGATAATGTAAATCCATTGGATAATGCAGAAATCCTTCAATGTTTCACTTTGGAAAAGATTGCAGTCCCTTTATTATAAAAGTTTTGCCTTACTGAGATTTTTTTCCCCCAATTCAGTTGGGGTTAAGTGACTTCCCAGGGTCACACAGCTAGGAAGTGTTAAGTGTCTGAGAACAAATTTGAATCCAGGTCCTCATGACTTCGGGGACGATGCTCTATCTCCTGCCACTTAACTGCCCCTGCCTTACTGAAATTTTTGAAGCTACTTTTGAGACAGTTTGCAGCCTTTAAAAATGCCTGGTTGATTACTATGCAGAAAGAAAACCATCCAAAGTTTTTAATTGATCATAACAATCCACTCCTAAGTGTTTGTCAATCTTTCTTGTGTACAAGAACATAAAGACTATACTTAAACATTTTCCACAGACTTGATGTTTGAAAAATATTTGATGAGTTATACCAAACAAATGAATGATTGATTCATCTTAGAGCTGAAAGAGACCTTGAAAAATCGTCCAATCTAGCCCTTATCCTTAGCCAGGGACATCATCATCATTGTTGCTTTACAGCAGAAATCAACAGAGGCCACAGGGGAAGATATCTCACATAGGGCCTCAAAGCTGCATTATTTTTCTTCCATAATGAAGAATTCCTAACGAGTCTCTAGAACGCCACCTGTATTTCCTCTTGTTCTAGCAAAACTAGGGGAGAAAATTCCAAATCTAAATTGAGAACTCTCAGAAACACCAATGAGTTCAGAGATAAACTGCAAAGATACTAGACATAATTAGAAATAAAGGCAACTAAAACAGCTTGGGGAAAAGCTGGGGTCTGTAAAATACCTTGTCAAATGTAGATTTTCAATGGATTGGAGAAGCCCAGAGGGCAGTGAATCATTCTGGACAGCCAGAGAGCTTTGCCATTTTATCTCCGCTATCAGGCTGCAACACCGACTATGATGTGGAAGGGGAGGATTGGGAGGGGGGAGGGGAAGAGGAGAAAGAGGCAGATGCTATTTTGAGTTCCACACGTAGAGGCATGCCATCATGAAGCAGGAAGGTGATAGTTCCTCTCGGTATGATTCTGGTGAGACTGCACCTGGAATTCTGTATTCGGTTTGGGGCACCTCATTACCACAGAGGTTTCGAGAGATTGGAGGGAGTTCAGAGAAGTGCGACTGAAGCGATAAGGGAGCCAGAGAGATTGACTTTTATGAAGAAAGCTTAAAGGAGCTAAATATGTATAGCTTGGCCAAGCAATGACTAAAGGGGACATGATAACAGCCTGCAGGCGAGGTAATAAAGCTAGAACGCACAAAATAACAAACGCCCGATCGGTGGCAAACAAGGAAGCAGTGCATGAAACAGCGAGGCCCCTCAACAGAAGGGGGAGTGGGAATAGAGGAATGAGCATGAAAGAGGAGGGAAGCCTCCAGCAGGCGGGATTGCACAGAAGCCAGAAAAATGTGCAGGAGCAGGCCAGGTATTTCAGCCATGTACAATGAGAAAGCATTTATGCAAAGATGTGCAAATCAAACCGTGCTCTTGGCAAGAAGGATGGACTAGCGGTAGGATATTTTTCTTCATGAGGACAATCCGTGGCTCTCTCCCTTTTCAGGATCAAGGACTATGATAGAATCTAGCAGGGTTAAAAATGCCCAAAGCTTGCCTATCAGTTCCGGAGTGTGTCTGTCTTTTTCCTAGTGGCAGGAGACAAACGGGACACCTGCGTTATTATGATCGTCCTCTGTTCCCAAGAAAGGGAGGCACTGTGGTGCTATTCTCTGCACCAAGGCTATGATTTGACCAATCCCATGGCAAAATTCATCAGCAACTGAGCTGCTTCCCAGTGGAGTTTTATGCCATCCCTCACAGAAGTTTATTCACTGTTAAATCCCTGAGAATCATCGTTCTCCACCTAGTTATTATTTAGAGAGGTCTCCACTGTGTGTGCAGTTAGGCATATGTCAGCCCAGGGAAGATGCCTCATTTCTAAAACTTTAAAATGTAAACACAAAGGCTCCAGCCATCTGGGATTCAGAGCAGATTCACTTTGTAAGGGATAGAGCTGACATCTTACTTGTAGTGCCCCTGGCGCATTCTAAGGCAGATGACCTAATAAAAGAATGCCCAGATACACTGAGAGCAGGAGTTTTTTTTCACTCCAGATTTCAAAGCAATACAGTTTTAAGCCTTCAGTTCATAGGGAGCTGATATCTAAGCTGTGTAGGTTGATAATAAGAGAGTACCTTAGTTGTTTTTGATAAGGTCAAATCACCAAACCAAGATGTATTGCATCCTCAGGTACTAAAATAACAGAGATATGACTACTGAATCATTGTCGGGATTTTTAGAAGGTCCTGGAGAATGAGGCAGTTACCTCAGGAATAGAGTTCCTGAATCTCTCCTCCCTCAAAAAAGGAAGAGAATGAAATCTAAATTCTGACCGATCAACCTGATTTCAGTTCTAACAAAGTTATAGAATGCATAATTTAAAGAGTGGCAACATGAGATAGGAAATGGAAGACAGACCTTGGTGTCATGAACACCTGAGTTCAAGTCCTGAGTCTCACACACACTGAGTGTGTGATCCTGTACATGTCCCTTTAACTTCTCAATGTTCCAGATAATTATAAGACTAAGTAACAGCTGAGTTCCCAATCTGTGTTGGTAGAGGGACTTTCCAAGGCAAAAAGACCTTATGTCAATAAAAATATAAATCTAAAAAAAATTAAAAAGAAGGGGAAAAAATCCAGAAAAAGAAACAGAACATGCTGATTACAAAGAATCAGTGTGGTTAAAAAAAAAAAAAAAAAAAAAAAAAAAAAAAGACACATAAGTGTAGAGTATGCTCTGGAGGTACTCTCTCAACCCTCAATTACACTGGCAGTTTGGGTCTCCAAAACTTGACTACTAGATCAGTGTTCTTCCTGCAGTGATTATCAGTTGAAATCAGTCAGCTAAACCTAATTATAATTATTAGCCTAATTATTAGACAGCTGGGTTTAATTAGAAAGGGATATTTACTAAGATGGTATAGTTGGTATAAACATTTCCCCCTAAGACTTTGTGACACATTCTCCCACCTGTACACACATAGAGTTTAAGGGAAAGTGGGCTCAGACTTAGAAAGAGCATGTGGTATAGGGGTAACTCATTGCTTCTAAAAGTGGTCTTGTTAGAGTCAAGATTTGCCCCTTAGAAATGCATTAACTTTATTATTGGGCTCTTAGTAAAGCCTTGAATTTGCTTTCCTCACCATGCACTATGTGGTACAGAAAATGGTGAGGTGTCATCATTTAATAAAAAAGCTGGAGAGATCTCTAGAAGCAAAGCAAAGTTTATTGTACATTCTTGAGAGAAGGGCATCCCACTCCTCAAACAGACAATCTAAGGGAGGAAGCACCTCCCGTGGGCAGGATTAGCACCTTACTCCCAAACCCAAACACCCCCTCCCACCACTGACCCTCATCCTCAATGGCTGAGAGTCTTACATTCTAAATACAAGATCTATCCCAGAAGTTGAACTTGACCAATAAGTACATAGTTGTCCATATTTGACTGAAATAGGGAGAAAATTATGTCATGGGAGGATAGCAGGAATGGGACTCAATTATGCCCTTGACTCAATCTTCAAAGTCCTTCAGGCCTACTCAAAACTCTGAAGTAGATGAAGACTTACTCGATTTTCACAACTGTCTTGAAAAATCTCACCTCATCTCGTTCATACAGTAAAGCAGATCGTACTATCAGTCTTTCCAGGGATAATCAGCAGACTGAGAAAAACATCAAAATTATCTATACCTTCAAAATTCATTAGGATTTTCCAGTGAAGATCAGGGAGAAGGAAGGAACTAAGAAAAGGCCTAGCCCTTCCCTTCCTAGGAAAGCATGGCCCTTCAATCTCTAATTCCAAAAAACTCAATGATTATATACAAGGTCCAGAAAACATGACCAAGACCGTCATCCAATTCAAGTAGACTTTCTATTGCACCTAGAGAGATTCTGAAACCATATTCCTACCCAGTAAATAATGAAGATATATTCTAATTTGATAGATGACTCAAGGTTTCTTAAAGGGAGAAGGAGGAGATGATAAATTTACTAAATAAAATTCCCAACCTTATACCAGACTAACCTTACTTCCTTTTTGTTTGTTTCTTTAACATTATAGAATGTTAAATCTAGCTTACCTAGATTTAGAAAACCATTGAACATAACCATTCACGTTAGTCTCATGAAGAAAAAAAAAAAAAAAAAAAAAGGAGAGAGATGGAGAAATTTGGATCTAAATAATAATACAATTACATTGTATCAGAACTGGTTAAAAATCCAGTTCTAAAAGTAATCAATCATTAATGGTTCCATGTAGATTTGTAGAGCATTGTACAGAATGTTCTAAGGATCTGTACTTTTTCCATGTGCTAACGAACATTTTTCTCAATGACTTAGATTAAGACATTGATGCTGTGTTTGTCAGATTTGCACATGGCTCAAAGCTAGATAGATTAAAACAATGTATGCCAAGAAGATCTTAGACTAAAACATTAAGCTGTATCTAATATCATGAAACTTAAAAGGAATATGTGCATGGGTTTAATAATTAACTTCAGAAAACTTTAGACAGAACAAGATGGATAGAGGAGAGGTATTTAAAAAGGATTTGGGGTACTAGTGAATTTCAGTTCTTTAAGAGTCAACCATATGATATGCGTCAGTTAGGAAGTTAATAAAGTCTTAGGTTGTCTCAAGAGTGGCCGAGAGAGGGATGTTAACATTGGATTCAGGTCTGGTCAGACCAAATGTGAAATACTGTCTTCAGTCCTGGGAATCATATTCCAGTGATGAGAATCAAATCCAACTTCAAGAAATTGGAGCATGACCAGGTGAAAAAAAATAGAAGAGATGCAACTAGGAATTTTTCCACTTGGACTAAAAGAGAGACAGAGAGACAGAGACAGACAGAGACAGACAGAGAGACAGAGACAGAGAGACAAAGAGACAAAGACAAAGAGAGATAGACAGAGACAAACAAAGACACAGAGAGAGACAGAGACAGAAAGACAGAGACACACACAGAGAGACAGAGACAGAAAGACAGAGAGAGACAAAGACAAAGAGAGACAGAAATAGACAAAAGACAGAGACACACAGAGAAAGGCACAGAGAGAGACAGACTAACAGACATAGACACACAAAGAAGAGACAGAGACAGAGAGAGGCAGAGAGAGAGTGAGAGAGAGATAGAGAGACAGAGAGACAGAGAGAGACAAAGAGAGAGACAGAGAGACAGAGACAGAGACAGAGAGAGACAGAGAGAAGGAGGGAGGGAGGGAGGGAGACAGTGACAGAGAGATGGAGACTGACAGAGACAGAGATAAAGAGAGACAGAAACAGACACAGAGACAGAGTATGAGAGATACATGAATAAATGAATATAGAGATAAATAAGTAAATGAAAGAG
Organism: Sminthopsis crassicaudata; assembly: GCF_048593235.1. Classification (NCBI taxonomy): domain Eukaryota; kingdom Metazoa; phylum Chordata; class Mammalia; order Dasyuromorphia; family Dasyuridae; genus Sminthopsis; species Sminthopsis crassicaudata. Next base: position 380,452,032 of record NC_133617.1, on the reverse strand, counting down.
ATAAATTAAGGAATAGCTGAATGAATGAATGACTAGATAAACAAATGAATGAATAGGAAACAGGGACAGAGGATAGCAGTAGTATAGAGGGTTCAATATGGCCCTATAGGGCTCAGTTTACCCTCTGCTTTTTTCCAGCTGTGCCCTAGAACCCAAAAAATTGCCAAAATCAAAACTTAAAATTTGTGGTCCTAATCTTCAAAGGATAAAATGAATCCAATGGAACCTCTATTGTCAATTCAATAGTTTAAAAGATTGTTCCCTTCCTACATTTTATTTGTAATAACAAGAGAGCCAACAGGATATGCTGACTTTCCCAGGCATATCTTAATAGTTTCCCCCAAAAAATGATATTTTGTGTTTCTTTTAGTTTGGATTTTTTAAGTAAAGTTTAATTGTCATTAAAAAAATAAACTGCCCAGACTTTTTTTTTAGTTTGATGAGTAAAAGCATGTATTTGTTATTTTTAAATATTGATAATGATAGATATTAATGAATCAATTAATTATTATTTATTAATTGCCTATTATTTGCCAGGCATTGTGCTAAATGCTGGGAATACAAAAAAAAAAAAAAAAAAAAAAAAAAAAAGAGACAAATGGCAGTCCTTGCCTTCACGAAGTTACAATCTAGCAGGAGAAACAATATGCAAATAAAAATATACAAAGCAAACTATATCCAGGGTAAAAAGGAAGTAATTAATCAAGAGGAGGCATTTGAATTAGGAAAGATTGGGAAAGGCTTCATATAAAAAGATATTTAATAATAGCTAATAAAAATGACTAACATTTCTGTAGCACTTAATATGTACCATACACTGAGATAAGAACTTCACAATTATTATCTTAGTTGATATTCACAACAATCCTGGGAGGTAGGTACTATTATTGTCCCCATTTTTACAGATTAAGAAACTGAGACAAACAAGGACCTTTAGGACTTGCTCAGGGTCACACAACTAGTAAGTGTCTGAGGAAGTCTTCACGACTTTCAGGCCCAATAATCTATCCTTTTTACCATGTAGCTGTTAAATATTTAGTTAGATAAATAACAATTCACTGGGTTCATGCCTTAAAGAAATATGCTTTGTACATCTAATTCTCAAGCCTAAGTCAGAGAAGCACAACCATTATATATGGGAATAACTGAAATACCATCCCGTCAACTGTCCCAGAAATAGTCTAGCTTAATATAGAAAAGCTCCTCCTCAGCAGTTTATCATTTCATCTAGTTTTTATATTTGTATATACATATATATGTATGTATGTGTGTATGTGTATATATGTGGATGTATAGAGATGTATGTATATATATGTACATATATATGTTAAATATATAGTCAAGAACTGCTATGGCAATCTGATAAAGACCCATTTTCATAAAAACATATTTTAAATAAATTAAAAATGCATAGAATTACAAAGGAAGCCAATTATATTGAAATATAGTTATAAAAATCTTTTTTTTTAAAGTTTATAAGCCAATAATGTAGAACATCTTCAGGTGATTTTTTGATGGTAGAATTCCTTTTCTTTCTTCGCTGTCAAGCCACCAGGAGTTTTGTTTTGACTTTTGTATTAATTATTCATCAATTTTTAAAATCCACCACTTCTATAAGCCCTTTGAGGTTCAAGACCACAAGGTCTTATACCTATACAAAGCAGGTGTTAAATCAATGTTAGTGATTCTTGATGAAGCCTGCTTTTACTCATTTCATTCAGAAAATCCAAAATTATTCCAGGTTTTCACTCTTTCTTGCACTCTCCCTGTGCTATGCAGTCAGCCTTTGAGGACATTGATTTTTATTTGAAGTTGTTGTAGTTATAGTTGCTTGTCCTTAATTCTCAAAGAGAACCGTGACATCTGGGACATGAAGCCATGACATGCAAGTGAATTATATTTAAATGAGGAGGGACATTGCCTACTCACCAGCCTCACTTTCTCTTCCAGAGACAGATAATATGGAGATAAGATAGACTGAATGCAACTGAAGATGGCAGGGAAAGAGAAAAGAAAGGAGAAAATATTTATTATAAGTACTGGTAAAGTGAAAATATTTACTAGAATATTTTGTCCAGTTTAGGACTCCACAACTCATTAAAAACTCATAATCAAACATAAATTTGATAAGTTACTACAATATGCCAGACACTTTACTGAACACTTGGAAAACAAAGGCAAAAGTAAAGCTTCCTGGCCCTCGAAGAACTCACAGTCTAATTGAGAAGACTTTTATATGTATAAGTATATATGAAATTAAAGGGCTTGTCAGAGAGTGAGTGGGCACTTAATAAAAGCTAAGTCATTGCTTAATTAATATCTATCATCAATATTTCTTGAAAAATAGGACAAAATTGTTTTTATTCACCAAACTAAAAAAAAAAAAAATCCAAAAAAAGCTGTGATAAAAGATTAAAGGAATAGATATTTTTTGCCTGCTGATGAAAAAACTAAGATGATTTTCAAATAGAGGAAGAATTTTTAGTTTTTATACAATCTGATGAAATGTAAGTTTCTTGAGATCACTAATTAAAATTTCATTTGTATCTTTGTATTTCTAGTACCTATCACAGGGTCTATTACATAGTTAATAAATGTTTTTAGTTAATCAATAAAATACAAAAAGAGGGACTGATAGAAAGAAAATAGATTTTTAAAATTGTAATTGAAAGTGATTTGAGTAAAACTAAAGAAGTTACTGATAGTATCTTATATATGTGTATGTGTGACTGAGGAAAATTAGACTCTTCATTGGAGATTTATAGCAGCAGAATTGATTAGTTTACAAATGTCTAATGCTGGATTTGAATTCAGGTCTTCCTACTCTAGGACCAATGTTCTATCTATTCTCTGTACCATGTGGCTATTGTCTCATTTGATCATAGAGAATTTCTGGTAAGGAAACTCCTTTTTCTGCAGTAACTATTCTGCAACTTATAGTTGCAGAGTTTTGCCAGGGCTATTGAGGGGTTAGTGACTTATCCAAAGATACACTTGAGTTCAGATCTTCCTGCATGCATATGGACCACATCCTACTGCCTCTCTAGCACAGGAAAGGAAGAGGGAAAATATGTCAGTAGTAATTTATTAATTTAGTTTCCCAACAGATTGCACAGCAGTAAAGTGATGGTAAAATCTGACCATGAACTTTTGAAAATTATGATGAGATTAAGTTCTGTGGCAAAAAAAAGAGGACTTGGGGGGGGGAGGTAAATCAAGTTGAGATTATAGAAAGACAACCCTGTGCCTTTAGGAAAGCTAGAAATTAAAATATTGGACATTGACCCTGCCACCAAATGGCTTTTGTCAATATGGGGGAATTGAATTAGATACAAGTTCATTGAATAAAGTTCTGTTTACCTGTGACAGTCAAGAAATTGACAAACCGAAGAGATATAATTAGACAGATACCAGGTATTCACATTATTTGAAAGGTACTCTTGTTAAAGGGGAGAAAAGATATATATTTTGGCTGGTAGAACTGAGCTTTGAGCTTTCCTTAAGGAGCTCATATTTAAGGATTATTTGAATTTTAGAAGGGAAAGTAAGAAATCACATACCTTTGTTTTATTGTTTCAGAACATAGGTCCTGATGATTCTTCCTTTTCCCCTCTCTTTTTATCCCCCCTCCCAAATCTAGCCCAGACACTGGCTGATACTCCAAATCTCATTTTAAGAGTTTCATCCCATTAGCTTAAGTCTTTATTTTCAAATAAAATACAGTTACCTCTGGGAGAGGGAACATTTTAAGCTATCAGTACTCTGTATGAATAATGGATTGGAGAATAGATTTTTACAGAGGAGTTCAGAGAAAATTTCTTAAAACATTGAATCGAGTTACCTAATATCTATCATGACTGTCCCTTTTCTATTTCCAATTTTGCCACCCTATGTCAGGCCATCTTTGCCATTTATCCAAACTATTCCAATATCTTTTTTCTGCTGAAGTAATTGGGGTTAAGTGATATGCCCAAGGTCACAGAGCTAGTAAATGTTAAGTTTTTGAAGTCACATTTGAACTCAGAGCTTCCTGACTTTAGGGCTGTGCTATATCCACTGAGCCATCTAGCTGTCCCATACTCCAACAACTCTTAAATAATATTCCCACTTCCATTCTGTCCCCTATTCATATCCCTGCCCAGACTAAACTTTATGAATAGTTTCATAAACTGCTATCTAGAAGGAACCTCAGAATCATTTAGTTTAATCTTCCCTACTCCTGCTATCTTACAGATGAGAATAATTAATAATGATAATAATAACACATATATTGCCTACTGTGTTCCAGATACTGTGCTATGTACTTGATAACTATTTTCTCATTTGGTCCTCACAGCAATTCTAGGAGGTAGATACTATTATTATTCCATTTTTACAAATAAGGAAATTAAGACAAACATAAGTTAGGTGACTCACCCAGAGTCATACAACTAGTAAGTGTCTGAAATCAAATTTACACTCTGACTCCTGACTCTCCTGGCACTCTATCACCTAGCAGCCAGAAGTCAAAGAAGTTAATCAATTCACTTAAAGTCATTCAGATAGTAAATAGCTAAGGTAGAATTTGAATTCAATTTCTTTGGCCCAAAACCTATTGCTTCAAACTCCTTTGGCTTATTCTTTAAATTAAATTAAAATTCTAAACCCTTTTTAATTATAATTAAATAATTGCCATTAATTAATTTAATTAGAATTCAAACTCCTTTCAAACCTCACCACAGGATCCTAGACACTGTCTCAGGTACAACCCTACATTCCAAATATTATTCACTTCCTTTCATAGGTAAGTCCTGTCCAAAATGAACTCAACATTTTCCAGTTTGGGTTCAGCAATTTCCTGCCCCCATCCAGTAACTCACAGCACACTTTGTTGCTATGATTTCCTACTCCCTGATTCTACTCATTAAACTTGTATGCTTTGTTTAAAATTCACCATACAAGTCTATACTTTTTGCTTAACTGTAAGAGTGGAGGTGACCCGCAATTTTCAAAAGCTATGCTATGAGAGCATAAGATATCAGGTTCTGCCAAACTGTAAGCATTTCAAGCGTGTTTCCAGTAGCAGATTTTTGTCTGCTTTCTCAAGAGTGGTCAAGTTAATATGAACAGACTCAGCACTAAAGAGACTAATCTCTCAAAAGACTTTATCTTAATTATTCACAAAGAAAAAACAAGGAGATGAAGAATGTCTATTGCTCATTCTCTTTTGTCCAACTGAACAGATAGACTACAGAGTTGGTAGGTCAATAAATTTATATCAGGAAGATTTTTTAATTACATAAAATGATAAAAATTGGCTACTTTAGGTTGCATTTGTGAAATTTGATATGTTTTTAGTAACTATTAGCTTTTCCCTGAAACAAAAGCCCATTTTTAAAATACCAATATATTACTGATAGCAAGAATAAAATATCACTGTCTTTGACAAATTAAAAATGAAGTTTATCCTAAGAGCAGTGGAAAGACATGTTAAGGACAACTACAAATTAGAACAATGAATAAAGTGGCAGATGTGGAATCAAAAGGACACGAGTTCAAATCCTGCCTCAAATGATCATTTAGCTCTATGACCCTAGACAAATCATTCAGAGCATATGTCTCAGTTTCTCATCTATAAAATGGAGACAGTTATTATACATACCTCACAGAGTTGTTAGGGTCAAATAATATAGGTAAAGTACTTTGCAAACCTTGAAGTTCTATATAATTACTAGCTATTATTAACCAAGAATAGGTTGTGGAAGATTATTAATGAAGAATAATTCAGGAGAATCATCATGAAATAGATCATCACAAAAAAGTTGTGCCTAGAAAAGAAGGCTAGCCAACCATGTAATGAAAGCAAGAATGACCATTGAACAGCCTTGAAAGTCGTGTTTCCAAAATTTCATCCTCATTTCTGCCATTTAGCTTCAATTTATAATCCTTCTCACACAGGAGGGAACCCCTTCCAAGCATGGAAAGGGTTTGTTCAAGGGCACAAAGGTAGACTTCATTTTGCTTATTTTGGGGAACAGAAATATTTTGGGAAAAGAAATCATTTTCAGTCAGGCGAACAAAATCTGTGTGTAAGTAAACTCTCAGTTGCTACTTGAATATAATTCTCTCCCAGGAAAAACAAAAACACAGTGCTGTGTTCACAGGATCAGTTGGAAGGCATCTTAGCAACTTTCTAGTCCAATCAATATCCTCCCTGCCCCCCCCCCAAAAAAAAATCCTACTACTATATGGTTGGTAATTGTTCCTTCTACTTTTGTTTAAGGCCCTCTAATGAGGAGGAAGTCATTCATTTATTTGGACAGCTCTTCTTTTTAGGAAGACATTACACACCCATTTTTTCAAGTTTCTCCCTCACCCTCTACCCCCTATCCTGGCTTTCTGGGGCCAAATGGAATAAATCTAATAATATCTTTCATGATAGTTCTTCAAATACTTGAAGACAAATAGCCATATTTTATTGATCAATAAACAAATTGATCAATAAACAAATGCATCATTTGTTTATTTTATTTATGAAGAGTGTTTGATCAATTTATTTCTCCCCCATTCAATTTGTTAAAATAATAAAAAAAAATCTGTATATAAGAGCCTCCTGAGAGAGAATGAAACATTAAGTCTTAAATGGAGTGTAAGTAAACATTTATACTTTGCTAAACATTTCTAATGAAAATTGAGACAGATGTGTAGAAGAGGCAATTTTATCAACCAAAGGTGATAGAGTTAAAAAAGGCATCTAGCCTCTAGATAGTCAAGGATTTGCCACAATCCTGGGGGACCTTTGAAATGAGAGAGATACTTTACAAGGAGGCAGTAGCTCTAAACAACTGAGAGAATTGTTAACTCTGAAGGACTTTCAGAAGTAAAAGTTCCTTGGTGGGGCAAGATGAGGGGGGGGGGATATTCTGTAAACTCAGCCCCACTTCCCAGTGGACATGGAATTTTGCTGTGAAAGTACTTACACAATAGGAGATGTCATATCAAGCAGATAGCAAACCCTCTTCAGAGTCTAGGCAAGGATCTGAGGAGTATTACTTTTGTCAATATAGAGAATGACTAACTACTTAACTAGACAACAATTCTTCACATTAGAATTAGTGGTAGGATATGTGAGGAGTGATTTTCTTCTCTCTTCTTATCATCATTCATGGCAACTTTTATTATAACTACTATCTCAGTAAGAGACATAACACCTAACCAGAGAGTAATAATTCTTTATAATAATGGATTTTGAAGCTATCTCAGCAAATGCTTCTGTTTTTAGGCAATTGATTCTACCTCCATTGGACTTTTAACTCTGCCTGGAAGGTTCATAAACTAGTTTTAGTATGATATACCCACACAATACTTTGGACCTATGAGTATTTGCTTCCTTGAAAAAGCTAACCTAAAATACAGATTGAAAAGAGAGATAGCCTAGAGAGATGACAATATTTTATTTTTAAAATTTAAAATTTACTTAAATTTTGGCTACCCCTTTATTTTAAGTAAATGACTTGGTTTACTGTTTTTTAAACCTTGATTTTATTCTCTGATAAAACTCATTTAATATGTATTTATTAAAATAGTTATTGTTCCTGGAATTACAGAAATGTGAGGTTTTACCATCAAGACTTTAAGAAACCTTGAAGAAAATGTATTTCTTCTTTTTTATTTTCTTTTTAAAATTTTTTCCAATTACATGTAAAAACTATTTCAATACTTTTCTTAAAACTTCAAGTTCTATTTTTTTCCTTTATCTTTTCCCTCTTCCACCACTTAAAAGACAAGCAATTTGATATGTTATACAAGTGTAGTCATACAAAACACATTTCCATATTATTCATGTTATAAAAGAAAAGAAAAAGAAAATTTAAAAATGTATGCAGCATCTGCATTCAAATCTCATCAATTCTTTCTCTGGAAGTGGATAGCATTTTCATCATATGTACTACAGAATTGTCTTAGTTCATTGTCAGTCATTCACAGTTGATGATGATTTACAACACACTAGTGCAATATTGCTCTTCCCCTGGTTCTGCTCACTTCCTATTATATCAGTTCATATAAGTTTTTCCTGGTTTTTCTAAAATTGGCTTACTTTAAAAAAAAAAAAGATTTTTAGAAATTTTCTTTATTGTGGTGGACTAAAACTGAACCCACAATATCTCTGAGGTATGCCTGTATACACTAATAAAATTAAGCATTTCCAAAATATAATTAGCAGCTCTATTAGACTGAACATAGTCATTTTTACATTTCAACTGGAAGGATGTATATGAAAAATTCTTATTTAAGTTTTAAAATGGAAATGCATTTCAAATATGAAAATTCTAATTCTAAAACAGTATTTTTACTAGAATATTTTTCAGCGATTCATCAATTCAATGATGAAATATTTGTCTAACCTTTGAGAAGAAATTAGCAAATATCATTTTATTGTAGTAAACAATTTATCTTACAACTCATTATACATTTGCCCCCAAAAGAATACATAAATATAAATGTTTGCAAAAAATCCTCATGAATATTTTAATGAGCTACATACATGATAGTCATTCAACATTACAAGACAGCAAATAAGAGAATTTATTTTTGGACTTCAGATATTGCTAAGCTTACCACTTTTAAGGCAAAATAGAATTTCTTACTCAGAGCCCAAAAATGTAGGGAAACCCTAAAAATGTAGCAGGAGCACTTTCATACATTGTTTCTACTAATTAAATAAAATTTAAAACTTCTTTTAAAATCCTACCAGAGAAATTCCTGATCAAAGAAGAAATCTCCATTGAAACATTTTAATAAATTTATAATAATAACATTAATTTATATATGTATAAATATAATAATACATTTTATAAGAATAAAAAGAACCAAAGAGTGGTCCTTCCTAAAATTTATTCTTAGAACACCTCAAATTTAAACTCGATCAAGTCTGAAAACAAATGATCAAAATGTCACAGAAGTTATAACACTAGTGTTAGCTCTACAATATCAAAGAGCTCACACGGGTTATCTCTGAAAAAAATCAGATCATCACAATTACAGTTAATTCCAAGAAATAAAAGAAATGAAAAGAACTAATAATGGTCATAAGCAAAAAGTTTTCTTTATTTCACTAGAGCAGGAAAACTAGACACATGTTGCCAGAGTTTCTTCTAGAAAGAGACTCACCTTAGTGTGGGCAAATCTTAATACATACAGCATTGGCTAACAGTAAGCTGTAGCTCTGAAAATGAGGGCTAACAGCAATAATAGGACAAGTTTGATTTATAGCAGGGTTTCATGATGAACATGAATCTTGCAAGTTCTTGTCCAAACTCAGGGATCACTAGGGGTTGGTATGAAACAATTATGGGATTTTTGTTGTGGCTAAATCCAGCCCCAGGGTGAGTACAAAAGACTGTTGTTATGGTAATCTTAGAGCACAACTTACTTGGGGCATCTTATCTTTGGAAATCAGGGTATTTTCTCATAGTAAAATAAAAAGGATCCTGACAATTCATACTACTAACTCCTGACCAAGTATTATTGGAGTCTTAGATCCCACATGTTTTTTTGTTTTTTTTTTTATAGCTTTTTATATACAAGATATATGCATGGATAAGTTTTCGGCATTGACAATTGCAAAACTTTTTGTTCCAACTTTTCCCCTCCTTCCCCTCATCTCCTCCCCCAGATGGCAGGTTAATCAATACATGTTAAATATGTTAAAGTATAAGTTAAATTATATATATATATATATATATATATATATATATATATATACATGTACATACAGTTTTTTGCTGTACAAAAAGACATTGAAATAGTATACAATTAGCCTGTGAAGGAAATCCAAAATGCAGGCGTACAAAAATAGAGGGATTAGGAATTCTATGTAGTGGTTCATAGTCATCTCCCAGTTCTTTTGCTGGGTTAGATCCCACATTTTTGTTCATGATGCTGCATAACTTGACATTAAAGGATCTGGTTTCTGCTGTATGTAGCATGTGTGTCCTTGGACAAGTGTTTTGTTGTTGTTGTTGTTGTTGTTGTTGTTGTTGTTGTTGTTTTGGTTTTGTTTTTGTTTTTGTTTTTGTTTTGTTTTTGTTTTTTATTTTTCCCCCTCTGGTGTCTAATGAGAAGGTAAGATGATATGAGTTCTAAAGTGTCTGCTAACTCTAAATCCCATGGTTGTATGATTATGCTCATTCACAATGAAAATCTCTTTAAAATGAAGGAGTTTCCTCATCTTTAAAATGAAGGCATTTAACACAATGATTTCCAAGGGTCTTTTTAACTTTAAACCTATGATCCTACAAATTTGACAATTCCACAGCAAAATTTCCCTGAGTACTTTATAACACGTAAGTGAATATTTATTAACAGAATGTAGCTATTCATGTCAGTTTTTTTCCCACTCTCCAAAAATAATTGTTACCATCCTTTGAGTTATGTTCTTGGTCAGCTCACCCTTTTTTTTTTTTTAAAGTACATGAGCTACATCTGCTTCTAATTCATTTGGCTTACTTAAAAACTTGAAAAACTTGTTCAAAATCTTTATTTTTCCCATCTGGTCCTCAAGAGGCCGCTTTTTGATATACTTCTAATATAATATAGTTTACTAATATCTTTGATTTTTCTTACCCTGATAATAGCACAAGAGAAACATCCCTATTTTATTCACTACCCATTTCTTTCCAGTTCATGTTTCTATCATTCAAAGAGAGAATGCAGCAAAGCTTTATGGCTACATAATTCTTTGGAAGGACCAGCTAGGTAGCACAGTTGATAGTGTGCCAAGCTTAGATTCAAAAAACTCACCTTCCTGATTTCAAATCTGGCCTCAGACACTTATGAGCTGTGTGACCCTGGGCAAGTCACTCAATCCTATTTGCCCCAGTTTCCCATCTGTCAAATGAGCCAGAGAAGAAAATGGCAAGCCACTCCAGTGTCTTTGCCAAAAAAAACTCTACTTGGGGTTACAAAGAGTTAGATTTGATTGAAATAATTGAACAATTTTTTGGGAAACTGACCTATCTGTTTTCCTAGCCCAAGAAAAAAAAATACACTAAAAATACAATTTCCAATTTACTAGAATAAGACCATGAGCAAACTATACAATCATAAATATAGATCTGAAAGGAACTTTAGAGGCAATCTACAAGAATCTCCTCATTTTGCAGATGAGGTAATTGAGAACCAGAGAAGCTAATTGACTTGGTCATACTGAAGCAGAACCCAGCATTTCAACCCTAGTCTTTTGGTTATAATACAAATGTCTTTTTTTACTTTATCATTCTGCTAACAGAAATCTTCTGACAAGAGTTTGGAAGCAGAAGATGAGTCAGTTGGTAAGGGCATTTTTCTATATAGTGGAAGGTATAAGTAAATAATAAAGTGTTAAGGGGATCTTCTTTACTCAACTTGTTTGAAAGCAAAAAAATGTAAAAGCTATTTCTCTATGGCACTGTTTGTAGCTTTATCAAAATGACTTTTAATTGATGTCTATTATACATCCTTTCTTTGTTCTTTGGGTCACCTATATATATATATATATATATATATTTTTTTTTTTTTCATTCTTCTTAGTTCATCAATAGCCCATGATTTGTAAATACCTGGCAATAAGGAGAGATTACTGGTTATTTTTTAAAAGATGGGTTATTGTGGTTTGGAGGAAATTGGGATTATTAAAAGCATTGTTCAATTTCCCAAATATAATCCAACCTTATCTACTTTATTCTTCTCTTCAGTTCTAGGCAAATTTCCTTTTCTTATACAAGGTATAGTTTCTGGTTGACTATTTGGAGTAGGAGACAGTGCAGAAACTCCCTTTACTGAAGAAGAAGTCAATTCCTTTGTAATCTGTAGTCCTAGAGATACCTGGAACACTGAGAATTTTGGTGACTTGGCAATGAACACTTAGACAGTCATGTTTCAGAAATAATTCTTGAACCCAGGTGTTCAAGTTTCAAGGATTGACCTTCTATCACCATATCATGAAGGATAAAATGTAAAAGCATTACATATAAAACTCCTGTGTAGATAAGACTAGTAATTTCAACTATCTGAACCACAGTCATGAACCTAAGAAAGAAGAAGAGGAGAAAAGGGAAATAAGACTTCTAAGCAGCCAAGATTGTGTTCCCAAAACTTACACAATAATGTTCATGCATTTCATAGGTGGAAGAGGTAAGATTTTGGCTCATATAAGTAGTCTCAATTTTGCACACTCTTATAGCTTAGTTATGTGATTTATCAAACCATAACATATTAGAAGAAATTTAGAAGGGATATAGTACATTTATACTATATACTGTAGAACAGTATATAGTCATGCTGACAGTTTTATATTAAGTATCAGATTCAGAAGAAAAAAAAAAACAGAGACAGAAAAACTGGAAAGACATAATAATTAAGAATTACCTTAAAGAAGTCTGAATAGATCTCTAAAATATTTGCCCCATTCCTTTTGCACAGAATGAGAAGAGGTCAAGGAACAAAGCTAGGCTTTTCATTTGTTTTGTTTTTCTCCATGGAGCACCTAATGAAGAAAAGCACTCCCTGTTTTTAGAGAAAGAAGAACTTGCAGCAAGACATACTGTTAAGGCATTATAGAGACTATCTTGGGCAGCAATTATACTTCCAGTCATTTAGGGAGCCCACTAAAATTAAGTAAGACTAGGAACAGACTCATTAATATTGATTACACAACAGATAGATTGAGAGGAACTGAGGCATCTTGCACATCTGTTGCAGTAGAGAAAATGAGTGAACCCCAGAAATAATAGTTGTGTAAATATTTCACCCCTGAGTCTACTGTGACTAAATATTAGTCTTTGAGTTGGGGAAATAGCAGGAGAAGAGAGCTCCCTGTCAGTAAGGATTTTTTTTTTCCTTCCTGACTGCCTATATTTAATCTGTTCTTTGTTAAATTCTTTGCTAATTTCAGTGAATGCAGAAAGACAGGTCTCTTAGTAAAAGATATGAGATATCAGGTGTTCCCAGGTACTAAACCTTGTGTAGAAGCCATACCATAAATGTTATTAGGAGAAAGAAACTCTTAAAATCAAACTTTTCTCAGCTAAGATCCTGAGCCACAGTTTACAAAGAAAAATCTGAGATCTTTGATAAATATGCAACTTGCCACTTTGCAAAATGTCATTCTATATTTGAACAACTCCAATTTTAAGAAAATTCAAACCTTTATTCAACCAAATTCATGACTAACATCCATTTGCTCCTAGAGTTGCTCATCCTAGAGCAACAAAGAGCAACTCTCCACAGACTCTTTCACATAACAATTCAAAGATTTAAAGGCTTCTCTTCTAGGTTAATTATTCAATTGTTCCTCATATGACAAGACCTTCAGATACTCACTGTCCTGGTGGTCTTTTTTCTGGATGTAGTTCAATTTGTCAATATCCCTCTTAAAATGTCCCTCTTAAAATCCCAAATCAAACACTGTATTCTGTGTGGTCTGCTCAGTGTGGAGTAAAATGGAACAATTATCCTCTGTGATCTGGACACTGTGCTTCTATTGATGTAGCTCGGATTACAAGAGCTTTTCTTCTTTCTTCTTCTTCTTCTTCTTTCTTCTTCTTCTTCTTCTTCTTCTTCTTCTTCTTCTTCTTCTTCTTCTTCTTCTTCTTCTTCTTCTTCTTCTTCTTCTTCTTCTTCTTCTTCTTCTTCTTCTTCTTCTTCTTCTTCTTCTTCTTCTTCTTCTTCTTCTTCTTTCTTCTTCTTCTTCTTTTTTAAATTAGTCACATCACACCCTTGGCTCATCTTGAGCTTACAACTGCTAAAATCCCAAGAGTTTTATTGTGAAATTTTTATTTAATCCTATACATACACGATTAAAATGTTTAACCTAAATATAAGATTTTTTGGTTATCCTTCTTCCATTCTCCTAACAGCTAATCACTTAACCAACTCTATCTGATTTATTTGCATAATTTGTCTTTACTTTTTCCTTTCTATTCTCATGAGTTCCAACTCATAACTTCTAGTTATGTGATGGGAATCTCCTTGATTAATATTTTAGCTCTGCCTTTCATTTTCCCTTTCTTCAATCTATCCTCAGCTAGAATTACACAAGTAACTTTGCAAGTGTATTATTCTGGTAATGTCACTTTTCAAATTAAAAATCATCATTGGCTCCCCATTGTCTATCAAATAAATGATAAACTCCTATTCCTGATTCTCTGTCCAGCTTATATCATAAAAAATATTTTTGTGTATTTAGTGTTAAAGCCTAAATGAACTGTTGGCTTTCCTCCCTTCTGGTTCATTGTCTTTCCTCAGACCATTCCCCATCCCATAAGTGATCTCTCCACTGTCCCTAGTTATTAAGTCTCCTTTCAAGATTTAATACAATGCTACTTTCTCCATGAAACCTTCTCTGAAATCCTCTAAATTTAATAACCTGACTTTCTTAAAATTTACATAGTATTTTATCTTGACTACTCCTTTGCTCTTGGAAAAAATTTCTAACATAAGGAACTTATAAGAATAGACTGTAGTTAAATTATTTGAATTGATTTTTGATTAACAAGTATTTTTTTCTGGAAAAAGAAATGAAAACTCCTATTAACAAATATGTAAAAGCAAGCAAATAAAATTCACACAATAACCATGCCCTAAAATGTGAGTTTCATTCTGCTTAGTTTACTTTTTCTCCATTAGGCAGTATGTAACATTCTTCATCACTGGTCTGCTGGAATAACGATTAGCCTTTGAATTGAACTGATTTGTCTTTTCAAATTGCTCATTTCTTTTGCAAGTTTTAAAAAGGTAAAAAGGCATTCATGAGTAGAAAATAGTATAAGCTTAGCAAGGTACAGAGGCTGGAAATTGTGAATAAATACACACACATATATAAATAGCCATATATATGTAAAAATCTGTAAGGATATATGCATACATAAATGTAAGAATACATATATACATTTAACATATAGTATAAAATCATATACATATAACATATACATATAACTATACATAACCCTATAACATAAATAATATATGCTACATAAAACAAATATATAATATCTAATATACAATTATATGCACATTACATACAATTTAAGAAATAATTATATGCTTACAATGTAATAGGCACTGAGTCTTTCCACCTTTCCCTTTTCCAAACTTGTTAAAATCCTATATTCTTTCTTAGATCCAATTATAAGACATCATCTCTACAAAACTTTCCTGATCTTCCCTCAGAGAAATTACCTATCTTTTTGAAATGTTATATAACTTTTTTCTTTGTATTTCTCTTATGGTCTTCTCATATTCTGTTTGGATATGTATATAAGCATATAAACACAAATATGCATGCATATATATATGTATATACACACAGATATTTATGAATAAGAAAACATACCTCATTTCTCTTCCTTAATTGAAAGTTCCATGAAGAAAAGAACAATTACTCCCTTAGCATTTTGTACAATGTTCTACCTAAAGTAAGTGATTAATAAATGTTTGTGGAATAAAATTATTTAACTATTATTGTGTTACTTTTAATCTAGTTTAAACTGTTGACTCCTTTCTGAAAACTAATCCTGAATTTTCATAGTTACCCTTCTTACTTTGATGTGATCAGTAGACAAATGAGGGGGAGGTGAAAAAAGGGAACTATAAGTGATATAAAAACAAAAAACCTGTACATAAGTTTTTTTATTTCAAAAATAGTCCTGAATTTTTGAAAAACAATCTGTCCTTAGTTCATGGTGAAATTTAGTGATTGTTGCTATCATTTTTCAGCAATTATAAAATATATATTTGATAATACATTCTTGCATTTTTAAGGAAAAACTTAAGTTTATCTTTTTGTAGTTTTCAGAATCTAAATTTCATATTTCAAATTTGTCCACTTCTATTCTTCTAACACTTCTGCTTTCCCTTATTTTTCAAATATTATGGATAGTAGCTCTCAGTCAAAATTTCAAGTTCCTTCACTGCTCTTTGATATATTTGGGGGATCTGGAGACTTGAACTCATTTAAAGGATTAAATATCATTTTCCATTTTTCTCTTATTAAAGCCCTTAATTTCTTCTTAATGATTATTATAGATTTTCTAATCTGAAGATTTTATTGTTGTTGTTGCAGAATATGAAAGTAAAATAGATTTTGAAAGGTGTTTTGCTTTCTCTTTACCAGCTTTCAACATTAGCCTATTTTCTCAAGTAGGAGATCTAGATTTTCCTTCTTAATTCTGTTCCATGTATAATTCACCAAATTTGCTCTATTTAATTCAATATATGATACTAATAGGGACCTGTTTCGATTTAATATCCTGTCTTGGCAGCTTAAAGATAGATTCATTTTTGGACAGGGGCTAAGGGTCTTCTTAGAACTGAGTAGTTCAAGGTTCTAAATCTTGAATGTAGTAAGCTTTCAGTAAATGTTTGTCGGAGGTGAAGAGGTTGCTTGAATTGTTTGAGGTCATATCATCCCCAAAGCAAATATTTCTTCAAATCTAGTGAGTTTGAGTAAGAGCCCTGAAGCCATTTTGGGAGGTAGATCTTAGTGCCTCAGGGCAAAGAACGAGATAGAACCATTGGTTCCATTTCCTCAGGTCTAAAGCCATCCCACTGCCTGGCTAAGACTTGAATGACAAGAATTTCTGCTTCAGTTCTGTCTTATCTGCTATATGTTTGCTCCAATCCATACCTTCCTACTATGTCTTCAATTATTGGTGTGACTCTAAACTCTGCCTACTGAATTCTGGTCACTTACTACACAATTGTTGCAATATTCACCCTTTACCCCATACCTCCTGGCCTTCCCTTTCCTCATTTATTCTTTTTCTCTCTCTTCCTATCTCTTTTTCTGTTGCTATCTTTCACTCTGTTTCACTGTCTCTATTTGTTTCTCCAACTATTTCATTCTCTTATGTTCTTTCTCTCCCTCTCCTTTCTCCTCTCCCTCCTCCTCCTCCTTCTCTTCCTCCTCCTCTTCTTCCCCTCTTCTTCTTCCTTCTCCTCCTCCTCTTCTCCCTTTTCTTCCTCCTCTTCCTCCTGCTCCTCCTCCTCCTCCTCCTCCTCTCTTCTTCCTTCTCCTCCTCTTCCTCCTCCTTCTTTCTTCTCCTCTTTCCCCTCTTCTTTCTCCTCCTTCTCCCTCTTCTTCCCTCTCTTCTCTCTCTCTTTCTAAATGGCCTTCAGCTTCTATGTGCTGACAAACCTCTCTTTATCTAAGCAGCCTGTCTTAGACAGAGATCCATCTTTCTCAAAAGCTGACCTCTGCCCTATGCTAGGCCATTGATGGCATTGGGAAGTCCATTGCATAATTTTCTGTGATCCTTTTCTATCACTTATAAGATACTAAAGCTCTTCAAGGTCAAAGACTTTTCCTTTTTTTTTTTTTTTTAAATTATTTCTTTTTCTTTCTCAGTACCTAGTGCACTGCCAGGCCCATAATAACCACTAAATAAATAGTTATTTAAGGATTGGATTAGAAAACACTTGGATCTTGGAATTTTTCATGTTGCAAAACACGACTTTAAATGCAAAAGTAGAGCCAAATTTTAATCCTCTACATTAGTTCCTCAAGAAACTATATGGGTTGGAATATGTCTTTAATTTCTGAGGTCCACTGAATCATTTAGGATGATTTATCTAAAATCGTTCAAATACAATTATATAATGAGTTAAAAGAAAGATTTTGGTTAGAAGACCCAGGGGGTAAGGGATAAAATAAATAAAAAAATCCCTCCTGATAAGTGACTCTAATTCACACATTACATTTATCTTGGAGAAATGAGCAGTTTAATGAATCTTGCACTTTGGGTCAGCATGCTGGGCCAGCTGATGGGACTCTAGCTGTTCTGGGTTACACCAGCGGGTGAGACACCTATGAGTCTAGGTTGCAAAGGTTTTCTGAATCATTTTCCAAATATGTTCCTGAGTTGCTTTTAAAACAGCTTACATACACTGCAATAACAGGCAAACTAAGTATTTCTATGTGCTACAAAAGAGCATTTTTGAGAAGAGAAACACAGGTTGCAGAAAAGAATCAAACAACTGAGGGACATTTCTTTCTAATTGAACTCAATGTTGATGCAGCATCTAGGTGTTTAAATAGCATGAGAGAAACTTGCTGTTGAAGCAGCTATATCCTGAATTCTTTTTTTTTTTTTTCCTCTAGGGAAAGTTGCCAAAGAAAATAAAAAAAAATGATACAATAAAGGCACAAATATAGGGAGATGGAGTCCAAAACATCCCAACTGTCCTCTTTTTCTTCTTTAACGAGTGTCATTATATTTTGATGTGTTTAATAATACAACAGAGGTTAAATGAAACATGAGAAAGGGATGTACATTAAAATTGAGATAACTCTTCCTTCAGTGAAGTGGAACCCAGCAGATGTAGCGGTGCACTGTAATTGCTGCCTGCTTCCTGTCAGTCTGATTAAGTTGCATTGTCCCCGCTCCAAGTGTAAGAAGCAGGGGCTTCCCATAGGGCTCAGCATGGGACAACTGGCTTAGGCAGTCACACCTCCCACTTGTCCCTGTACTAGTGTAGGCATACAATATACATTGATGACATTTAAAATCAATAGGCTGTGGAGTGTATTAGCAACACACTATAATTCATCTCCTCAAAGCTGTAAGTCAAGAATGAAAATAAATAATACCACCCCGAAATTTTGGGCTCAGTGGACCAATCTATAACGTAGAAGTCAATGATTTAAAAGCTATATTTTTATCTTTCATTCAAATTTGAACAGATTTGAGATTCAGTTGTTGATTTTATGATTTTTTTAAAAATTCTCTCCAAAGTCATATTAAAGGAGTTCCCTACTCTACCAAATAATTGACAAATGTATATTGAATAGCTATTCTATGCCCAGTACTGTGAGCATTGCAAAAGAAGTGTAGGAAATGGTCTCTCTTTTTTGTGTCTAGCCAATTATTAAGTATTCAGGTAAACAGAACTCAGAAATGAAGACAATTAAAAAACAATTAATGAGCAAAATGGACTTGATTTAATAATTGAATCCTTCAAGCATCCATAATGTCAGTCCTTTGTGTCTCCAGCAATGTAGATTGAAACCAATCCATACCTTCTTTTTAAATTTTCTGTAGATGTCTTCTAATGTTATCTATTGATAGGGTCAGAGATTTAGAGCAAGAAGGGACTTTGGATGTTATCTAGTCCAAACTCTTTGTTCTATTGATGAGAAAACTGATGTCAGGAGAGGTGAATCCATTTGCCAAGGATGCTTACAAAGTAAGTAGCAAAACTGAAATTCTAACCAAATCACCTAACTCCAAATTAAACATCCTTCCCACTACCCCATGTTTCCTCCAGAGATTCTGAGGCCAAAACAAATAAGTAAATAATCCATATTACATATTATCTGAGCTTCTGTTGAGAAGTTTCTCCAGTCTTCGCTGAGTGGGTTCTCATGAAAGATTCACATCAGTACTATATCTTCCTGCACTTATACTATATTATACTTATACTATACACTTGTCCAGATATCACAAAAGAATCTGTCCAAACTTGGATTCTATTATCAGGGAATTCAAGATCTTGTACCCTCCTACATCCCCGAGCCAGGCTTTAGTTGCTATTAAATTTATTATACTAGATGGCAATTTTGAAATAAGTTCCTAACCTAAAATTTAACCAGCAAGAGAAGTAGAATAGTAAGGCAGAAAAGCACTGACCAGAAGTAGAGGATCTGTGTTCAAATCCAAGTTTATTACTTGTGTGACTTTTGGTTACTAACCTCTGTGGACCTTAGTTTCTTCATCTATATAATAAGGGGGCTTAACTAAATGGCCTCTGAGATACATTTCAAGCTAATTATATATAATTTAATGGAAAAATCACACTTAGGGGTTTTTTTTCCTGACATACATTCTGACATTGGGATAAAACTGGCAATAGCCAAATCATAGCTAAACTAGAAAAATGGATAATTGATACTTTCTAACTTACTCTCAAATGGACTGCATTCTATTTTCTTTTCATTAGAGTTATCCCTATTAACACTGTAGATAAAGTTTACAAAACAGCTAGTAGGTTATTTCCAAAAGTGACTGCACATATAATAAGAATAGGTCTAGTAATAGAGAAATAATTAGAGTCTGAGTTCAAGCTCGTTGGAAAATATATTGTTCTTCTCTTCCTCACTTGTGTGTGTGATAAAAATCCTTATAACCATCTTTAAAAAGGAAAGTAATCATTTCCCTATTTTGTATATTCATTTGCTTCCTATTCATATAGCTAGCCTTTCTAGCACCATATTAAATAATAGCCATAATAATGGAAACCTTTGTTTTAACCCTTATACAATTAGAAAAGTTTCTCCATTACAAATGATGTTAGCTCTCAGTTTTAGACAGATATCATTTATTATTCCTTATCAAAGATTAATTTATACCTATTTTATAATTTTTTTTTTTCTTTTTCTGAGGCTGGGGTTAAGTGACTTGCCCAAGGTCACATAGCCAGGAAGTGTTAAGTGTCTGAGATCAGATTTGAACTTGGGTCCTCCTGAATTCAGGGGTGGTGCTCTATCCACTGTGCCACCTAGCTTCCCCCTATTTTATAATTTTTAACATAAAAGAGAATAATATTTCGTCAAAAAATTTTCTACATAAATTGAAATCATGTGATTTCATGGGTTTGTGTTCTTGATATTGTTTCGTGTGTTTATAGTTTTGCTAATATTGAATCAACCATTTCTGATATAAATCCAAATTAATCATTATGTATAACCTTTTAAAAATATTTTTGTAGCTTTTTTGATCATGTTTTATGTTGTAGTTTGTACCAATATTGATTATAGATATTGGTCTGTAATTTTCTATACAAACTTTCTGCTTTATCTGCTACTGGTTTTGGTATCAGGACAATATTTGTCTCATCAAAGAAGTTTGGCAGGCTATCATATTTCCCCCTGTAATAAATATTAAAAATTAAGGTAATATTGAATTCTTGAAAGAATACCTTTCCCAATTCATCTAATAATGGAGTGTTTTTTTCCTCTGAGAGTTCACTTTATAACTTATTCAATTTCTTTTTATGAGATTAGGTTATTTAAGTTCTCTATTTCTTATACTGATATTATGGATATTTTTATTTCATTTAAATAATCAGCTTTGCTAGCATATTATTGGAGAAGATATTTTCTAATAAATTTCTTTACTTCACTTATTTTGAGTCTTCCTTAGTTATTTTTTTACATAGGCAATTTGCCTTTCATCTCTTTCATCAAGTTCATTATCAGTTAGATTTTTAATAAACCATAACTTTATAATTAAATGTTTATAAATAGTTATAAATTTTATCACCTCATAATTTCCATTTTTGTTTGATTTGTATTTGCTTTTCCTAGTTTTTTTTATTACACAACAAATTTTTGAGATTTCTTTTCTCTCTCTCATAGATGGTATTGTTTATAGAAATAAATATTTCCCCACAGTTGCCTTGTTTGACTCCCAAAAGCTTCCATGTATTGTTTCATTGTTGTTATTCTTTGATTTATTCTTTGATCCACCAATTCTCTAAACAAGTTAATTAGACTTCATTTAAGTTTGAATCATTTTAAAATAGCCTTCATAAATTTATTGTGTTGCAGTCATTAAGGAACATGTTTAATATTTCTATTTTCTGCATTTTTATGAGTTTTTATAACTTAATATGCAATCAATATTTTAAAAGGTACTATGCATTTGAAATATGCATATTCCTTTCAATATCCATTTAGTAATCATTGTCAGCTTATTATAGCTAACTTTCTAAAATTCTGTTTAGCACTTTAACTTCTTTCTTATTTATCTTTTTGTTTAATTTGCTTGAGATCGTATTAGCCACTCAATCTAAGTATATGAATCTTTATGTTTCAAGTGCATGACTTTTATAACCAACAAATTTCTGGATTCTACTTTCTAATCTATTCTGCTAGTGTCTTCCACTTTATAGCTTAGATCATTTCATTCACATTCACTGTTAACATTGTTAATCCTTTGTTTTTCTCCATCATAACTTCGTGAACTTTTTTTCTTTTTTCTTTCCCCCTTCGGCCTCTTGTTTACAAAGAAAAAGGGGAGGTGAAAAAGAAAAGAAATCTTATCAACATTACTAATCTGTAATTGGAGTGGTCTGGTCCTATTCTTCTATTTCTCCTTTTTTCACCAAAATCAGACTCTGACCTCTGTTTCTTATACTATCTTTCTTTAAAATACATCAAAAGGTATACTAAATATAGTTTTAAATGATAAAGACTTAATAAATATTCAGTATGAGCATTTATGCTTCAGAAATCAGCAAACATTGCAAATCAGAGGCTGATATTTTGTTGATTGTCTAGACTTAAGAAAATGATGAAGAAAATATTTATAATAGAGATTAAATTTAGAAGTGTGCCATGCTAACTGTTTTTCAGATAGTTATTAAACATTTACTAGTCTTTTGCTAAATCCATCCCCTTTTGATCAGCCCTCTAAATTCAGTTTATTTTGTTTATGACTATTCCTTCCCTAATTCTCTTCTCTATTGTATTCCCCTTCCCT
Organism: Sminthopsis crassicaudata; assembly: GCF_048593235.1. NCBI lineage: Eukaryota > Metazoa > Chordata > Mammalia > Dasyuromorphia > Dasyuridae > Sminthopsis > Sminthopsis crassicaudata. The sequence continues at coordinate 380,429,533 of NC_133617.1, read as the reverse complement.
CTTCTGTTGAATTGATCTATACAAAATTCTTTGTGTTATATGTGCATTTATGTGTTCACTTCTCCTTTATCTGAATCAGATGTCTTAAATAGGGTACAGGAGAAGAAGCATATTCCTCCAAGGTTCCATATGCTTCTTCTCCTGCACCCTATTTATGGGAATTAGTAAAATAATCCCATTTCTTCAATTGTTCCCTAGCATATTTCCTTTTTCCCTTCCCTTGTCACTCTTTTAGTAAAATACAAAACAAAACAAAACATTAGACCCTAAGTCTATCTTATTTAATTCTTCTTGTACTTCTTAAAGATAGTAGGATTCTGAAGGGACACTTATCTCTTCTTCCCCTATTGGAATGTACATATGGGAGATACCAATACCCAGGACAATATTCCTACTCTCAGATCTCCAAATTCTATCTCTGTATGGGAATTAAATGGAGCCACAGGTTCTCCTTCCTCAGTTTTAAAGCCCTTTTAGTTCCTGGCTGAAAACTAATCTCCACAAGGTTTTTGACATTGCACCTTCTCTGCCTCAATTGCTGGCTTCTGCCTTATCTGCTGGTGGTCTAATACAAATCTCCTTTAGAGTCTTTTTTCCCTTTGCATAATTCTTAATTAAAGGTTGGTTCTCCACCTTCCCCCCCACTCCCCATCCCTGCTGTGCTCCTGACAGGTCCCAGGAGGATGTTGGAGACAAGATGGCCAGGCCTCCTGCCCAGACTTCACCAGCCCTATCTCCTGCTGTGCCTTCTTATTCTCCAAGGAGTACACAATAAACCATATCTCTCTCTTCACTGACCTTCAGATCTGGTTTTGCCTCCTGCTTCTATATGGACAGACCAAGACCTGTATTTGGCTTCAGGCCCTCTGATTTTTAGAACTGATGTCAGCTTCCAAAGTTCAGAGAGCTAGGGAGTATAGGAGCTAAGGCTGAGGAGAGAGGTGGGGATGGAAGATCAGTATGCTGGAATTTACACCATTTCTTCTTTTAACCTCCTTTAGCCATGTTATAGCATTTGGAGTTGACTTCCTTAAGTCCTCTACCCTCCTCCAAAACTTCTAAGTTGACCTCAGCTGCTACTAACTTCCCCAGATCAACCATTCCCTCTTTTGTCCATCTTTTTTCTGCAATCCCAGACTGCAGAAACAAGGAACTCACTTATTCTTCTTTTATGAACTTCTTTTCCAATGGTCATTTTCAGATATTTGCTGGGGTTTTTGGAGAAGCAGCTTGTCCAGAACCTCTGAAGTCTCAATTTAATCTAAAACCCTGACACAGTTTCTTTCTAATATTCTGATTCCTGCCCCTGATCCTTCAAGGATATTTCAATTTCCTATTCAGAAATAATCTTTCTTTAATATAGAGGTTGTTAAACTTTTAGGTGTCATGGACCACTTCAGCAGTCTGATGGAGCCTTGGTACTCCCTTTTAGAATCATGTTTTTAAATGCATAAAATAAAATATACAGAATTACAAAGAAAATAAAAAATTAATGAAAATAAATATGTATTTTTCCCATCTCAAATCTGCCCACAGATCCCATATGAATCAATGGTCTCTGGGTTAAGAACACCTGCTTTCATTTTATTGCTCTCATCCACTTCCCTTTTTAAAGATCTTTTTAGCCTCAGTCCTCATTGACTTAAGGTCAAGTTTCCAGGGCCTGGGAGTCAGTCCAGACTCTGGACTTTTTACCTTTCCAACTTTCTAAACTTCCCTGATTAATGAACCCCAGCTTGAGGCCCTGAGTTTCTTGGACCTTCTTGGACCCTGAGACAGCTTGACTCTGGGGTTTACATATTTAATACACCTGAATGCCAATTAGCTATTCCTTTTCCTCTTCTGTTATTCTTATCTGGGTGCCAGGTGCCTATACCTACTTCTATTTTTCTTCTATTCTCTGACCCCCTTCCCAAATCACAGAATTTCATTTTTTAGTTTATTTATAAGGTAAAAAAAATATGAAGTGTAAATAAAAGGGATCTACCTAATTTTCCTAAAATTTCTAAGCCATTCTGCATAATCATATTTCCCCAAGGCTAACTAGGCCTTTTATGATTTTCCCAGATGGGACCATCCAACTCTTATACCCCAGAAAAGAATAATGTCTTTACCCTCATCAACCCTGAGTTGATTTTGGAATGAAGCTACCTTAGCCTACTGGAATAAACTCACTGGTCCATTTTTCTAGCCCCAAATTCCCTCTCAGCCCACCAGAAAATCTACTAACAATGTGGCCTATTGCTGTTCAATCATTTAGTCAGGTAGCATTTATCATTCTTGGGACAAATTTCACAAAATGCAAAAGACAAAAAAAGCAGAAAAAGATTCCTCAAAAGAACTTTTCTCTTTCAATCAGTAAGGATTTATTTTTAAGTAATTTTTTTATATTTTATTTTTCCCAACTACATGTAAAAGCAATGTTTGACATCAGTTCTTAAAAATGATGAGCTCCATATTCTCTTCTTTCCACCAATCCCTTCTCCTTGAGAAGGAAAAGAATTTGATGCAAATTATTCTTGTGCAGTAATGCAAAATATACTTCTATATTAGCCATGTTGTAAAAGAAAATACAGAATCCTTCCAAACAAACAAAAGTAAAATAAAATAATGCTTCAATCTATATTGTTTGTAATAGTTCTTTCTCTGTAGGTAGATTAATTGCATTTTTCATCATAAATTCTTAAGAATTGTCTTTGGATCTCAAATGAACTTTTAAACACAAACTAAGGTGAGAGGGATGGGAAACAGATTCAGAGATATTGGGCCTATGAGGGGAGATCCCAGAATACATCGAAGTTTTTTCAAAGGGAGTTGAGGAGTACCTCTGCTCAGGTGTGACACATGACAGAGATGGATAAGGAATACAAAAAGGAAGGAATCCCTAGTAGATTCCTATTGTGCATATAATATTTATATACTTGAAAGTGCAATATAAATATCAGTTGCTGATATTATTTTAACTAAATTTTCTTAATAACTAAGTATTAAGTGTAGTTTCCTATACTTCTAAAGGTGTGTTAATGCTCTTAGAGCCTATTCCATCTCAATATTTTGGAGCAAAGCTCCATTTGCCTGCCTTCTACCTTGATAACAAGCTGCCACTGTCCCTGGTTCCTCCAGGGGACAAATACGAAAATGTGACAGCTACAGAAACCAATGCTGTTATTTGAATTATCAGAATAACTCAATCCAACAAACAATTCGCCTCCAAGGTTTGCAAAAGACAAAACTTTTTTTCTTACACTTTTAACTTCCCTTCATTCAACCTCAACTTCCCTATTCTTACTTAGTCCACCCACTGTGCTCATTTTGAGTCCTCCCACAATCTTTCAGTGATTTTTTTTTTTTTTGGTTTTATAATCCTTTAAGTATGAGGATGTAAAGGAAACTTAAAAAAAAAAAAAAAAAAAGATTAATGGACCTTTCAGTTTGATGACTAAAAATGTAGAAATGACATATCCATGAGGAATTATCCCCCTCCATTAACATTCTTCCCTCCCACCCTTCTTTTGTCTCAGATCACACCATCTCCACATTCAAGCCTCTGTGTTCCCCTTTCCTTTCTGAATCTTAGCTCTCTCCATTCCTTCCTCCTCCACTTGCCTCCTCCCTGCTGCTCCCAGCGTGCAAGTGTATTTCATGCTGTTCCCACACTGACAGAGCTGATCTTCCGACATCTGATCATTGTTCTGCTCCCTCTGCCTGCAACACATGGGCAGAGCAGGAAGTAGAAGAAAGCACTAATCCAAAGAAATGGGGCAAACTTAGGCAGTGATACAAGACAAACAGGGTCATTCTAGCTCAATCATCTGAATTCTCCTCTCTGCTCCTCATAAGACATGAATAAGGAAGGAATCTTGAGAGGTCACCTAAGCCATAACCCATCATTTCATGAGTCCCAGAAAGGTTACACAATCACGTTAGTATAGGGGTATGGGACATTCAGAAGGACTAGCATCTCTGGCCTGAGGGCTAGTCAAGCCCTTTTCTGGCTGCTCTATCTACCTTTTGTGTCTACTTTCTTCCACTTGTGGCTCCAAGAAGCTGCAGCATCCTTAGCAGCCATACCCTGGTAAACTGTCTAGGGTTGAGGATAACCAACAGATTTCAAACTCATCAGCAGTATATACCCAAAGCATATGAAAGCTTCCACTGACAGAACGGAAAATGAGAACAATTTGTTCCAACAGCCATGAAGGAGATAGAAGCAGGTGCTATGGAGCCCTCAGGGCTTGGTCAATCATGAAACACGCCATGGTCATCCACTGCATCCTGGGCCATTACTATTTGACCTGACTTTTGTCTTGCCACTGGAATTTAATGACTCTGGAAGAGAGAGGGAGGGCTGATAACTTTGTGCAACTCTGCTTCACTTATATTCAATTCACCAGCATGTAAAGATATCACTCAATGATGTCATTGCTTCTCTCCAAAACAAAGGACAAACAACAAGGTATGTGTCCTTCTTAGTAGCTGAGTCAGCATTTAAATCATGTCTTCTGATACCAAATCCCTAATACTTTTTCTACTCTGTGGTCCTCAGATGTGATTCTCCCCCTCAGAAGCAGGGTTCAAGACACTGGTGAGAAGACAAGCCAGATACTTTGCAAGTTACAAAATTGCCACCCCTACAGTTATAGTAATCTTGAAAATGTGTGAGCTGAAAAGGTTTGATTTGTATTCAGTCTCTTTTACAAATGAGTAACTAATGGCCAAAGATGAAGTATTTTGCTCAGAATCATAGCCTTCATAACTAGCACAAGGACTTGTTTTTTTTTTTCATATTTAATCTAGTGATATTTTCCTCTCTAGATGTATCCTCTTGAGGAGGAATGAATGAATGATAATCAAAGATATTGATAAAATGATAAAAGGAATGACTCTCTAATGATATAATTTTTACTATTATAACAAAAAGGTCTGGGAAATTTCTGGTAAAGAGGTGACAAAGAAAGCCTCCCTCTACCAAAAAAAAAAAAAAATCTCTGTGGCTTTCTAGGAATGTTGGGAGTTCCATAAATAATGATTTATTTCTTGGTTTATGACACTTTACCTCCAAAAAATATTTTATTAAAAAAGAACTGTCTCCCAAATATGTATAGTAACAACTTATTAGCTAATACCAATATAAAGGACACTAATCTTAACAGTGAGGTTTTTTTGTGTGTTTTTTTTTTTTGGGGGGGGGGTTGTCCATATTTGTGATTTCATTAGTATATGGAATTACCAGTGTGGGAAGTCCCTCTACAACTTTGCAAGATCTTGCAATGTATCATTTTATTAGAAATATTATTGGAGAAAGATTAGGAAGCATGGTTAATAGAATGTCCATCTTGAATTCTTGCCACAAATATTTAGTAAAGGTAAGGTATGTGATTCAGGACAAGTTGCTTAATTTCTGATCCTGCTATGTGACTCAGAAAAAGTTGCTTGACTCAGTTTCTTCACTTATAAAATAGATAAAACAGTAACACTTGCCTCATGAGATTATGAAACCTTAATGTGAGATATTTTATCTTAGAAATTTACCTGGGAGCACTGAGAACTTAAGTAATAAGTTGCCCACAGCACTATGAAGCTGTGTGTGTGTGTGTGTGTGTGTGTGTGTGTGTGTGTGTGTGTGTGTGTGTGTGTCAAAGTTAGAACCTACTTCTAGAGTTTCCTGAATCCCAGGCCAGCTCTCTACCCCATGCGCATTGCCTCTCATTGGTAAATCACGTCATCATATTAGCTGAATCTATCAAGGCCCAGAGAAAACAGAAAAATGAAAAGATAAGTCTTCTTTTAAGCCTTTATTTTTATTTTTATAAGTTGTATATAGTATTTAAATATGTGTTTTATTTTCTTTACAAGCTTTTTATTTTCCCCCAATTACTTGCAAAAACAATTTTCAACATTTGTTTTTAAAATTGAGTTCCTATGGCAGAAACTAGGCATGGACCCACATTTAACACCACATACTAAGATAAGATCAAAATGGGTCCAAGATTTAGGCATAAAGAATGAAATCATAAATAAATTGGAGGAACATGGGATGGTTTACCTCTCAGACTTGTGGAGGAGGAAGGAATTTGTGTCCAAAGGAGAACTAGAGACCATTATTGATCACAAAATAGAAAATTTTGATTACATCAAATTAAAAAGTTTCTGCACAAACAAAACTAATGCAAACAAGATTAGAAGGGAAGTAACAAATTGGGAAAACATTTTTACAGTTAAAGGTTCTGATAAAGGCCTCATCTCTAAAATATACAGAGAATTGACTTTAATTTATAAGAAATCAAGCCATTCTCCAATTGATAAATGGTCAAAGGATATGAACAGAACATTTTCAGATGATGAAATTAAAACTATTTCCACTTGAAAGAATGTTCCAAATCACTATTGATCAGAGACATGCAAAGTAAGACAACTCTGAGATATCATTACACACCTGTCAGATTGGCTAAGATGACAGGAACAAATAACGATGAATGTTGGAGGGGATGTGGGAAAACTGGGACACTGATGCATTGTTGGTGGAGTTGTGAAAGAATCCAACCATTCTGGAGAGCAATCTGGAATTATGCCCCCAAAATTATCAAAATGTGCATACCCTTTGACCCAGCAGTGCTACTACTGGGCTTATATCCCAAGGAAATACTAAAGAAGGGAAAGGGACCTGTATGTGCCAAAATATTTGTGGCAGCCCTTTTTGTAGTGGCTAGAAACTGGAAAATGAATGGATGTCCATCAATTGGAGAATAGTTGGGTAAATTATGGTATATGAATGTTATGGAAGATCATTGCTCTGTAAGAAATGATCAACAGGAGGAATACAGAGAGGCTTGGAGAGACTTACATCAACTGATGCTGAGTGAAAGGAGCAGAACTAGGAGATCATTATACACTTCAACAATGATACTGTATGAGGATGTATTCTGATGGAATTGGATATCTTCAACATAGAGAAGAGCTAATCCAATTCCAATTGATCAATGATGGACAGAATCAGCTACATCCAGAAAAGGAACACTGGGAAATGAGTGTAAACTGTGAGCATTTTTTTTGCTTGTTTTTTGTTTTTCTTCCCAGATTATTTTTACCTTCTGAATACAATTCTTCCTTTGCAACAACAACAACAAAATTCGGTTCTGCACATATATATTGTACCTAGGATATACTATAAGATATTTAATATGTATGGGAATGCCTGCCATCTGAGGGAGGGGGTGGAGGGAAGGAGGGGAAAAATTCGGAACAGAAGGGAGTACAAGGGATAATGTTGTAAAAAAAAAATTACCTATGCATATGTACTGTCAAAAAATGTTATAATTATAAAAATTAATAAAAAATAGAAAACACACACACACACACAAATAAAATAAAATTGAGTTCCAAATTCTCTCTGTCATTATTCCAAATACTCCCTCATTGAGAAAGTAAACAATATCATATAGGTTATACATATTTTCAAATTAATCATGTTGTAAAAGAAAACAGACCAAAATTAAAACCCCAGAAAAATAAAGCAAAAAACAAAGTATGCTTTTACACTCCATCAATTCTTCCTGTGGAAATGGATAGCATTTTTCATCCTTATTCCTTCAGAGTTGTCTGTTGTATTGTTAAGAATAGCTAAGTCATCCACAGATTTACCTTATACTATTACGTTCCCTGTATACAAGGTTCTTTTGATTCGACTTATTTCACTTTACATCAGTTAGTGTAAATCCAAGTTTTTTTTTTTTTCCTGAGAGCATTTAACTCATCATTTCTTATATAACAATAGCATTCCATCACAATCATGTACCACAGATTGTTCAGCCATTCTTCAATTGATTGGTATTGTCTCAATTTCCAAATCTTTGCACCAGAAAAGAGCTGCTATAAATATTTGGCTACAGTTATAAATTATTCTACATAATAATTGAATCAAGTTCACAATTCCACCAACAATGCATTAGTGTTTTAATTTTCCTGCATCTCCTTCAACATTTGTCATTCTCCTTTACTGTCCTATTAACCAATCTAATTAGGTACAAGACAGTATCTCAGAATTGTTTTAATTTACATTACTCTAATGAATAGTGATTTAAAGCATTTTTTTCATAAAGCTATAGATAGTTTGATTATTTTAAAATTAACTATTCACATTTTTCAATCACTTATCAATGGGGGAATGGCTCGTATTTATATTAATGTCACTCATTTCTTTATACATATGAGAGATACGGCCTTTATTTGAGAAACTGCATCAAATTTTTTTCTCAATTATGATTACCATGCATTTCTCTCCATCCCATTCCCCCCATTTATTCTATTCTTTTTCCTTCCATCCTGTCCATTCTCAAAAGCGTATTGTTTCTGATTACTGCCTCCTCCAATCCATCATCCCTTCTATGAGCATTGCATTCTTTTTTCTTATCCCTTTCCACTACTACTTTCCTATAGCATAAGATAGATGTTTACACCCAATTGAGTATGCAAGTTATTCCCTGTTTGTGCAATTCCAATGAGAATAAGGTTCAAATGTTTCCCACCAAATTTCCCAAATTTCCCTCTACTGAAAAACTTTCTTGCTTTTTAGATGTGAGATCATTAACCTCATTCTATCTTTTCCTTTCCCTTTCTCTTACACCTTAATTTTATTTTTTAGATAGCATCCCATCATATTTAACTCAAACATGCATTCTCTATCTTAATGTACTTCTTCTTACTGCCCTAATGAGGTTTTTATGAATAACAAATAGCATCTTCCCATGTAGGAATGTAACCACTTTAGCCATATTAAGTCCCTTCTCTTGAATCTTATATTTGGAAGTCAAATTTTTCTATTCATCTCAGGTCTTTTAATTAGAAATGGTTTAAAGTCCTTTATTTCCTTTAATGCAGAAACTGCTAAACTTTGTTTTACCCTGACTGTAGCTCTATTATATTTGATTTTTTTCCTAGCTACTTGAAACATTTTTTCCTTGATCTAGGAACTCTAGAATTTGGCTGTAATATTCCATGAAGTTTTCATTTTGGGATCTCTTTCAAGATATGAGAAATAAATTCTTTGAATTTCTATTTTATCCTCTGTTTCTAGAATATCAGGGCAATTTTCTTTGACAATTTCTTGAAAGATAATGTCTGTGGTCTTTTTTTTTTTTTTTTGGTCAGGGCTTTCAAGAAGTCCAACATTTTAAAATTATCACTCTTGGATCTATTTTCTAGGTCAGTTTGTTTGTTTGTTTGTTTGTTTGATTTTTTTTTTTTTTTGGAGGCAGTTGGGGTTAAGTGACTTGCCCAGGGTCACACAGCTAGGAAATATTATATCTGAAATCACATTTGAACTCAGGTCCTCTTGACTTCAGGGTTGGTGCTCTATCCATTGAGCCACCTAGCTACCTCCCCCCAATATAGTTTTTAATGAGTTCTTTTTTTCAATTAATTTTTGTGCCTCTTTTTCCATTTGGCCACTTCTGCTTTTTAAGGCATTCCTCTCCTCATTGGATTTTTGTATCATTTTTTATCATTTGTCCTATTATGGTTTTTTAGGTGTTATTTTCTTCAGTTATGTGGGGGGGGTGTTGGGGAGGATTTATCAAGCTACTGAGTTTTTTATAACTTACTTGTATTATTTTTATTTCTCTTTCCAATTTTTCCTCTACCTCTCTTACTTGATTTTAAATCCTTTTTGAGCTTTCCATAACCTGAAACCAATTCACATTTTTTTTGAGGCTTTAAATGTAGGACTTTTGACTGTGCTATCTTCTGAGTATGTGCTTTAATGACATTAAAAATTATATTGGGGGGAGGGGCAGCTAGGTGGCTCAATGGATAGAGCACCAGCCCTGAAGTCAAGAGGATCTGAGTTCAAATGTGATCTCAGATATAATACTTCCTAGCTGTGTGACCCTGGGCAAATCACTTAACTTAATTTTTTATAGTGAGAATTTGTTGTTGTTGTTGTTTGCTCACTTCTCCTGCATATTTCTTAACTTTTAACTTTGCTAAAATTGGGATCTGCTTTTAGAATGGAGGGTATACTCTCTCAAGATTCAGGGATTTTCTGAAGCTGTTTTCAGAGATACTTCTAAGGACCTGTAAGTTTTTATTTCTTCCAAGGTGGTATGATCTGAGGAGAGGTGCATTTACTATTCTCCTAGCCCGAGCGTTGGTCTGTGAGCAACTAAAATCACTCTTTTCTGTCCTGAAACTATGAAAAGGGTCCCCACGTCATTGTGGCAAGCTCTGGGATGCCTCTTTGCCCTGGTACTACCACCTAGACTGACATCCAGATCCAAATTTGGGCAAACCAATGGAGTCCTGCCTCAGTGCTAGCAAAGAAACCCCTATAATCTTCTGTTTGTTCATTATTCAACTCCCATATCATAAGTGGACTGAGAGTACTAATTATAGCCACCACACCTGTTGATTCAGTCCCTTCCATGGCCTACTCTTAGTTTGTTGGGGATAGGTCTGTGCTGGTATAGTCTGCACTGGATTTTGCTCCATTGTCATCCCAGTGAAACAGACCTTCCCGCTGACTTCTAAGGTTTCTCAGACTATAAAACTGTTTTACCTCATCCTTTTAGGGTACTTTCTGGTACATAATAGGCACTTAATAAGTGCTTATTGACCAGAGAAATGAAGTTCCAAAATGTTTTGATAATCCAAAGTTTTTGCCATAAACTAAGAATCTCATAATCCTCTAGTCATTTTCTATTCTTAAAGCTAAAAAAAGGGGGTGGGGTGATTGTTAACAATATTATACTGACATTGCCCTTCCCCTTTTGGAGTTATTGTAGCTCACTCTTCTAATTCATATAATTTTCTTATTCTGTCTCCTCTGCCACTCCCCCACAAAATCTCTGACATATGCTCATTTTTGAAAAATGAATTAAAATTTAATTTCATTTTGAGAATGGCAGTAGCACTAGTGTTTCTGAGATTGCCCTGCTTTGGGAAGTAGGGGGAAATGAAGAAAATTTAAATGATATATTTCCTAAAGTTTCTGAAATTTTTGCAAACCTCTTTGAGATTGATAAAGATGTTCTGGGGCACCCAAAGTTGAATTTAAGAATCATAGTGATCTAACTTTTAATATCCAGTTGATTGTGGATACATTTCACAAGATACACAAAAGATAATACACTTGAAGACCACAAAAAGATCTGGGATCGCAGTACTAGTACTTTACTCAAGGGCTAGAGTCCCTTTAAATCATATATTCCAGAAATTCATATATCCTCTTGAACTTCATAAGATGTGATTACATAATTCATACTATAGATTGTACAATCACATATGTAGATGTCCAAAGATACATGTGACCACTTGAGAATTCAAAACATGGAAACAAGGTCAAAGAAAAAGTAAACAATTCTACTGGACTGGGAAATCTTTGAAAGCAGAGTTGTTATCTTATTGAAGTTTTTGACCTTTGTACCTAACATGGCCACCGTGGTGTGGCCTTTTCATAATTTCATAGCAGAAAAAAAATAATTTTAGTTTCTCACAGTCCAACACACAGGCCAAGAGAATAGTAAACACACCTCTCCTTAAATCAAGCCACCTTGGAAGAAATAAAAAACTTAGAAGTCTTTAGAAGTATCTCTGAAAACAGCTTCACAAAACCCCTGACACTTTCTACATGATAGATGCTTAAATATTTGTGGAATTGAATGAGATTATGAATCTTCCAAAAAGATATGAAGAAATTCAAGAGGAAGAGAGTTAGTCTCTCTCTTTTCATCTCTGTCTCTCTATCTCTCAGTATACTCTCTCTATCTCTGTTTTTCTCTCTCAGTTTCTGTCTGTGTCTCTTTCCCTATCTCTCTCTGTTTCTCTGTATGTCTCTCTGTTTTTCTCTCTCTGATTTTGCTAGTATAAGGAACTCCCTGTGAAAAAATTAACTTTGCCAATGCAGATGGACATCTGCTCTGTAACTTATCCTGTCACTTATCCTCAGAACCCCAGACAACTCTTGGATATAGTATCCAAGAGCATTTTTAGGTTTGCCAGATACTTTGTCTATGTTATTTCATTTGGGGCAACTTGATGGTGGATACAACACTGGATCTGGAGTCTGATCTTCCCGAGTTCAAATCTGACCTCAGACACTTCTTAGCTAGCTGTGTTATCCTGAGCAAATCACTTAACCTTGTTTGCCTCAGTTTCCTCATCTGAGGAAATGAACTAGAGAAGTAAATAGCAAATCATTCCAATATCCTTGCCAAAAACAAAAACAAAAAAACCTAATGGGGTCACAAAGAATCAGTGAACAGCAACAATATATAATTTGATCATCTCAACAACCCTATGAAGTAAGGGCTATTATAATTCCCATTTTCTCAGATGAGGAAAGCAAGGTTGGGAAAACTTAAGTGACTTACCTGACCAGAAGGTGTCTAAGGCATAATTTTGAACCCAGGTCTTCCTGACTTCAAATTCAACATTCTATCTACTTTGCCACTATCTGTCTACATTAATGCTGTAGAGTAAGGAATAATTGGGATGGGGGAGGAGCAGAGAAATTGCAGCTAGAAAACCTGAGTTTGACCATTGACTGTGGTCCTTGCTAATTATGTGAAACATTGAACATGTAACTTTAACTTTCTGGGTCTCAGCTTCCTCATCTAGTGGGGAGATAAAAAAATCTTCAAAATTTTGATCACGAGGGTCAAATGAGGTTAACTAAGGGAAGTGCTTGGTGAGCATGGAGTGTTATAAAAATGTAGGCTCTTATGGTTGTTATTATCAATCATATGTATTATATTGCTGTGTTTGATACTTATTACTTACTTTATTACTGCCAATAATAATATTGCCATGCTGCATAATAGGCCACTTTCATTTCCAATTTCCATGATACAATTATGTTATTTTGGGCTATATTAGGGTTGTTATTTATACTTAAGGACATTTTCCAGTACCAGAAAATATGATGTCTCTTTCATTTTCACAATGATCTTAGTAGCTATATGGGTACTATAGATAATTTGTATACTCTAGCTCTGGCGGTAGACCCAGTGGTCAGTCTCTGTACAGACCCCTTGTCTTGCTATGTTTCTAGAAGGGCTTTGGGTTCAGAAATCACAGAACATGAAGATGTTAGAACTGAAAGAAAACCTCCAAAACAATTTTTGCACAAAGCTAATATTAAAGGCAACATGGCACTATAGAATGAGCACAGGGTAGGGAACTAGAAGGCCTGAATTCTAACTCTGCTTTTGCCATTAACTAGTATAATGAATTCCATGAAATTTGACTCTTAAGGTCTCAGAAGTCTTTCCCTAAAGTGATTAAAAGGAAAGAGGTTAGGCCAAATTATCTCTAATTTTTTTTCCCAGTTTGAACATAGGGTCATGTATTTAGAAAAGAAAGAGCAGCTAAGTGGTGCAGTGGATAAAGCATTGGCCCTGAATTTAGGAGGACCTGAGTTCAAATGTGAGCTTACATACTTAATACTTCCTAGCTGTGTGACCCTGGGCAAGTCACTTAACTCCAATTGTCTCAGAAAAAAAAAAAAAAAAAGAAGAAGAAGAAAAGAAAGGTTCTTTAGTTTCTCTCCTCCCCCAGCCTTTGAATTACAGATGAAGAAACTGAGATGTCAAATGACTTGACAATGGTCACACAGATACTAAGTGGTCCTCTCACCCTAAATCTAGTGCTTTTTGATGGCATCACATATATTCTTCGAATCTGTGTTTAGATATTAAGATCCTAAATATGCCTCCCTCTAATAGAAATCATATTTTAGAAATGTCAGCTCTAAGAGAAACTCACATTATTTTTTACCACATTTATTTCTTTTTAAACTTCCCTGAAATAGCCACTAACTGAATAGTCTCTTTCCCAGGGGAGTCATATACAAGAACAAGCCAGTAGTTACATTTGCTAATGCAAACTAAGCAGCCTTAACAAACCACACAAGAGAAAACATGTTTCAAAATTAAAAACAAAAAAACAAAAAAACAAAAAACTTAAAAGCAAATTGTAACATCATCTCCTCATCTAGTATAATAGTCATAGTGAGCACACTATAAATAATCACTGAAGGAAGCAAAGCTGAAAGGAACTCAAATGATGTGCCCCTGGTTAAGTTGGGTTAACAGAAGAGATCAATGTTTGTAAAACTCGCTGGAAAGCCATTTTCATTTAAAAAAAAAATCACTTTCTTATTGACTTCCTTCCATTGTGTTCTTCTTAAAAATGAACCGAAGTGGGGGGTGGCAGTTGTTCTTGGATAAATTAAAATCACATTTCGGAAAACCATTTAAAATGATCTATGATAAAGAAGAGTAGAAACACCATGTCTAAGCAAAGGTGTTAAATACATCTCCACAACACTCTTGAGTACTACAGGAACCAGATTAAGATGTAATAGGGAAGAGGCAGCTAGTTTAGTGCATACGATTTCAAGGAAGAGAGCTTGCATTGTTTTTCCCACTTTAAGATTTTCCCATTTTAAGATTGGAGACTGGGGGAGGGGAAGGGGGGAAGGATTTAGCAAAGGGATTTTTTTTTTTATGTCCAAATTTTCTTCTCTCCCTTTCTCTTCTTTCTCCCACTGAGAAGGTAAGAAAAACAAAATCCATTACAAATAGGTGTAGTTATGCAAAACGAATTTCTACATTAGCCCTATCCAGCGTCATTACCTCCCCCCAAAAAGCAGAGGGAGAGACAGAAGGCCAGAGCCAGTGACAGACAAAGACAAGAAGAGGGACAAACAGACAAACAAACACAGAGACACAGAGAGACAGAGAAACAAAGAATATATATATATATACACACTTCAATCTGCATGCTCAGTCCATCAGTTCTCTATCTAAAAGTGGAGAGCATATTTGAGAAATCAAGGATGTTACATTGCATGACATTAAATTATAATACAAGGACATTACATTACAGAACATCACATAAAGGGAAACTGGAATGAAGTGGGAAGGACAGGTAATATAGTATGGAGTGAAGTTGTTTGGGAAGATATGGATACTTAGATCTTGTTAAGATAAAGCAAAACTGACCAATGAGATCCAGAGGACTCAAGGGGCCAGAGTTCAGCTTACCAGTGGGGAAGACATGAAAATAATAGTCAAGGAAGGAACAGTAGTATATGCCATGGTCAGAAAAGTAACTTGGAGATCTGGGCCATGGAAAGAAAAGGCAATATAATCCTACAGTTTCAGAGAAGATGTTAACCTGCATTGGAAGAGGGATGTTCCTCACTGGAGAGTTCCTCATTCAATGAAATCAGCGATTCTATTCTTATTCCCTATAATAAAAATAAAAGCTATAGCTTTCTAAACTAAACATTTTATTGTTATGCATTTGTTTTCAGTCTTGTCCAACTCTTTCTAAGCCCATTTGGGGTTTTCTTGGCAAAGATACTGGAAATAGAGGTTTGCCATTTCCTTCTCTGGTTCATTTTATAAATAAGGAAACTGATGCTAAATTTTTTTCAGTTACTTGCTCAGGATTTGAACTCAGGAAGATGAATATTCCTGACTCTAGGCCAGGTTCTAGCTTAGTCTACCTAGTTACCCCTAAACATTACTAATATTCAAGACATTAAAAATATTTTAAACAGTTTCTAAGAATAATCAGCAAAAAAAGCCTGTTTTGATGATTGCATTCTAAACATAGTCATTTGTGTCTCTAAATGGTGACAGTTCTCTTCATTATGGAATGTCTATGCATTATGATAGCCAAGTGCTAGAATTCTAAGGGTAGTGTCTAAACCCAGATGGAATAAAAATTGATTCCTCATAGCTGAAAAAAGCAACAATGATTACCAAATTCGTTCAAGTACAAAAGAAGAAAACTCCAATTTCTTATATTTTTTGAAGGAATGGATTATGGTTCTATTCAAAATTCTGTTAAATTGCTATCAAGAGGTGCTTGCATATCACTCAACTCAATGATATTTTAAAAGCAAAAATATTTATTACAAAAAAGACACCCTAAATTTTCAATAGCTCTTCTCATTATTTAACATATTTATATTTCATAGTGGTTTAAGTTATTGTTAGGATTACTTTTTTATATTTAGGTATGATAATTTGCAATTCTGATCAATTAATTCCTAAATTTCATTCATGAAGGACATCCACTTTAATAAGTCACTAATATGCTTCCTTGACATAATCATTAAGTCATTTTTCCTAACAATCCAATTCTTCTGTGTTACTGTTTAAGATTATGCTCTTTGCTTTTGCCAGGTAATATATCAAGCAAAAATTCATCAGGTCTTTTCTTCCACAAATGTGGTTTAGATTTCTAGAAATTTCCATTCTAATTTTTCATACCCTGACTGCACTGTCTGATTCTGTTCCCCTACCTCATGATTTTAATGTCTTTGCCTTCAAACTGTCCATCTTCTTTCCCAAAGCAGTTGTAATTACTATGAACTCTTACTTCTGACAAGAAGAGACTGTTTATTGCCCATTTTCCCACAAGATAACTTACATTAAAGTTTTCTTCTAAAGTCACAGCATGATAGAAATGTGATGCCAGAAGAGTACAAGTGCCAATAGATGCCACCAAGACCCAGAGATCTTGAGGAGAAAATACAAACTGCTCTGCCCAGCATTCAAGTCCTCCATAATCTGGTTCCCTTTTTTCACCAACCTTATTTCACTGGACAAGTTTTTGGTCCCAGAAACACCATCTCTCCTACTTCCATGCACTTGTCCAGGCCTTCCCTCAAACCTTGAATGTACTCAGTATTCACATCTGCCTCAAGAATCTTTATCTTTGTTCCAACCTTTTTTGATCAACTTGGTAGCTGATATTCTGTCTTTTTATTCTCTATCTGTCTGTATCTGTCCATATCTTGCTCTCTGTAGCTTCACTATCTCTATATCAATCGTGCTTGCTTTCCATCCTTATCTCCTATTTTCTCTTTCTTTGTCTTTCTTCTGTCTGCTGTCTGTTATCTCTTTATGTGTGTCTTTCTCTTTTTCTTTCCTTATCCTCTTCCTCCTCATCCTCCTCAATTATTTTGAATTAATGCTTTTGGCATACATATATTTTCATTCTATGCCCAAAGAATTTAAGTTCCAGAAGACAGGTATTCTCTTTGTTTCTGTATCCTTAAATATAAGACATAGTGCCTTATACATTTATTTAATTTTATTTCAAATGTGAGGGGAATAAGACATAGTATTTCATCTTTCACCTGGGTAGGAAACCCTCAGTATGGAAATGTCACTACTAATGCAGATGGGCAGCCTATCTATAACTTGGTATCTTAGAGTTGCCTGAGATAGTAACTGGTTGAATGACTTGGATGGGAGTCACAGTAGAGTTATACATCACAAGTAGAATTTGTCTCCTAGAATCCCATGTTTTCTTAAAAAAAAAAAAAAAAAAAAAAAAAGCCTTCAAAATTGAAGTTATCTTCAGTACTTAAGTATGTAGACTTTCCTAATTGGCCTAGTCATTAATACCTTCCCCACATTGAATATCAGCATCTTGAGTGAAGACTGGGGACTATTTCATATTTGCTTGGGCACCCTTGTGGGTACCCTACAGGTACCAGTGATTACCATGGTACCTGGATCATCATAGTTATTTAATAAATGCTTGTTAATTGGCTGGTTGATTGATAAGTAAACATTTAACAAATTTTGGTCAAATTCATCTGAACTTAGTACAGGCCAAGAACAGTACACAAAATGTATGCCTGTCATTGGAAGACCTAGAAGATGAATCTTCTGAAAGATTCATCCAGAAGGTTGGCAATAAGGTGACAAAATGTTTTGCCCCAGCAGCTTACTAAGACAATTGACTGAGACTTTGAGGTCTGCCATCTGCATCAATAAGTGAGTAACCACAGAGATAAAAACATAGCCATAGAAGTATAATTCCAAATTTTAGTATTTTATATACATTCTACTCACATATCCAATTATCAATATTTTTTAACTAGTCAACTCTAACCCCTAGATCTTTCTTTTTCATCCTTTAACAACCATGAACATTGGAGATCATTCTTTTATTTTTTTAATTTTCTAAATAATAATAGCTTTTTATTTTTCAAAATACATACAAAGATAATTTTCCATATTCCTCATTGGAAAATCTTGTTGCAAATTTTTCTATCTCTCCCCCCCTTCTCTCTTCCCCTGGTCAGCAAGTAATCCAATATAGTCCAATATAATCCAATAATTAAACATGCAATTTTTCTAAACATATATTCACATTTATCATGCTGTGCAAGAAAAATCAAATAAAAAAAATGAAAAAGAAAACAAAAATCAAGCAAAAAACAACAACAAAAAAAGGTGAAAATATGCTGTGATCCACATTCAGTCTTTATAGTCTTCTCTTTAGATGTGAATGTCTTTATAGTCTTCTCTCTAGATGTGAATGTCTCTTTCCATCACAACTCTACTGGAATTGCCTTGAATCACCTCTTTGTTAAAAAGAGCCCAAGTTCATTATAGTTGATCATTACATAATCTTGTTGTTGCTATGTACAATGTACTCTTGTTTCTAGTTACCTCACTTAGTATCAGTTCATGTAAGTCTTTCTAGATTTTTCTGAAATCAGCCTGCTTATCATTTTATAAAGAACAATAATATTCTATTGCATTCATGTAGGAGGAAATTTTTTTAGAGAATCAATGGCACTGTCCAATGTTCTGAGAATACAAAGACACATGAAATAACCCCTATCCTCAAAGAGTACACAGTAGTATCATGTAGCTAGTTAGAAGCACAGTTACAAGTAGAATTTAGGCCTTTTGATTCACTCTTTTTAAAAACTTTCATTGGTATCTTTTGTTTTTGTATAATATTATTTGCAGATTACTCCCTCTTTATGAGAAGTCTCTTGTAACAAAGTAAAAAGCTAAGTAAAACTAATAATGCAGTAACCTTATCTAAAAGTACATGCAACATTTCACATCTGTAGAAGTGCACAATCTGTTTTTTAAAAAAAATTAAATAAAATATATTTTCTTTTCTTTCCACTTCCAATCCATTAAAAATAAAAGAAAAACCATTTTCTTGTGATAAATATGCACACATATACTATATATGTATACATATATATTTATATTTGTAAATATATATTATGTAAGATATAACATATCACATATATATTTACATGTGCATCTACATATGTACATATATCTTAATTTTCAAGCCTATGTTTCTTTTTACATCTTGTTGGATCTTTCATTTAGTTTAAGTAAATATTGAAGATTTCACTATCCTTAGCAAATTTCTCTTTACATTTCTTGGTGATTTTATCCTTTGAGAAAATAATATTGTAAAATGGATTGTACTTTTTAATCAAAGTATAATATTTCCTATATAATCTTTTTCATTACAAGCTCACAAGCCATGTGAGATATTTTGGATTTCAATTCTCTCATCATAATTTAATTTCTCCCAGCTTTCTGTAATTTGGATATTTGATAAGTTTGTGATTTCTGTTTTCATCCAAGTGAATAGTAAACATGTTGATAGTCAACTGACAAGGGTCTTCCACTAGAGATTTTTCTTAAGATTGACATTAGTTCATAAAGGGCCACTCTTTAAATCCATTTATTCAATCAATTTTTAGTTCAATTCTTCTCACTTCAAAAAGCATTAGTGCTTACTTAGGGCAACCCATCTTATTATCTATAAGGAATTCAAAATCAAGAATGAAACAGAATTTACTCTCAAAGGATTTATATACTCCTGAGTTCCGAATTGAACTATCTACATTATAATTAGCCCATACATCCCTATCTTGTCTCTAAGGATATGATGAATGTTTTTTTCATAATAACATACTTTGCTAAAATTCAAGCATCCTGTGATGGTTGTATTGCTCAGATTTAGTAATTTAATAATTCTGTTTTAAAAGTCTGATCATAAATAGGTAAATGATGAATTCTTTTATTATGTTTTTATTTTCCCTCATATGAAAAAGGATGGCATGGAAGATGAAATCAAAATAGGGTTAGATGTTTCTCATCAAAAGAAAGTGAAAAGTCTAAATAAATATCTAGCTACCTTGAGCTCAATATTTTAGGAAAGAAAGAAGGAAGAAAAAAGGGTAGGAAAGAAGAAAGGAAGGAAGGAAGGAGAAAGATGGAAGAAAAGAGAGTGGAGAATGTTATATAAATTAAGCAAATCTTTCTCTTCAAATATCTAGGCAAACATGTTAGTTAAGCTATTTCATTTCTTTGCTTTGTTTACTTTAGATCAAGGCTTAAGTGTAACACAAATTGTGAGATAAGAAATTTCCAGAAGATAATAGAGCATGGAAAACTATATTGCAAATCTAAGTCCATTTGGAGAAGTTGAAAGAGTACCAGGAAAAATACCAGGGTAAAAAATGAAAGCCTTTCCTCCAATCATTCAAGTGTTGTGAGAATGATAAGGCCACTTGCTATTCAAGGGTCTTGTTATCCTGCACACAGATCCCAAAAAGCCCAGGCTGGGTTGAGTAATCTTAGGTGATAAGAGAGTTGTAAGGAATTAGAACTCCTGATAAGAAGAGCTGTGTTTTTGTTTGACCATACTTTGGGAAGATATGGGTGACATAGATAAAGTGCTGGAGAAAACCCCAGGTGGGTTTCAAATGATTCCTCATTCCCCAGGAGGGGGGTGGAGGGTCAATGATACCCTGGACTGATCTGCTACTGTATTTGTTCATGCTTATCTCTGTGTGCTTAAAGTAATCAAAATGGCCCAGCCCAAGCAAAGGCAGTACAATAGGAAAATGGACTAAAATCATTTGTTATTCTTTGTTACTCTGAAAGTTTCTAGTGAAAAAGCCTTGCCTAACTTCTACATCCAAATTTTTATATTATACTATCATGTGTAGGTCAATGTGGTATTGTCATTCAGAACCTTTATCTTGGTTAAGTAGAATTTTACCAAATTTCTATTTCCTTCTTTTCTACTCTATCCCATCCCTAAAATAAATTAATTAATTAATTTTAAAAAGGGGGAAGGAAGGAAAGAAGGAAGGAAGGAAGGGGACAATGGAAGCAACAAAAGAAAGAATGGAGGAAAAGGGAAAAAAAAGTAGAGGAATGAAAAGAAAAGAACTCTATACTTTTCAAAATAAACTCTCATCTATACAATTTCATTTTGAGGACAAAATTTTCTATGCATTGCAAAAAACCTCTCATTTTTAGTGATGAGACTACTTGCTCATAGGCTTTAAGCGGAAAATGGGAAATGTGCTACCACACAGCATAGGAAAAGAATGCTGGCCAGGCAGTTCCTAAAAGAGATCAAGTTACAGCAGCATGCTCTGTTCTGTGTTCTCCAGGTTCCTCCAAATTATCACCCCCATCCCTACCTCTCTAACATTAGCATCCAAGAGGATCTTAGATAAAATGAATGGCAAGAACTTCCTGGTGGAGGACAGAATGGGATGATGTCATAGAAGGTCTATGCTACTTGCTTTTCTTTAATTATGGCAGAGGTGGATAATGATATTTCTTAGAGTATCAGTGGGTCTCTTCATTCTTCGTTTGAAACACATTTTATGTGTTTCATGAGCTTCTTTGGTAGTCTGATTTTTAAGTGCATAAAATAACATACATAAGATTACAAAATAAATTAATTATATTGAAATACAAAAAAAAAAAAAATGTAAAGCAAGTTTAAGGATTCCGGGTTAAAAACCCCAGTTCCATCTAGCAAAACAACCTCTTTGCCTGCTCCCATCATTCTATCCTGTTTTACTGCCCTACCAGCAGCAGACCTTTTTCATACTTATGTGTGGCTTTGATTAAATTCAGAATTCAGCACTTCCTAGAACTTGATATTTGAGTCAATTAACCAGATATATGTTAATCACTTAACTATGGTTTAAAAATATGATGCTTTTAAGAGGGCTAGAATACAGACTTCTCAAGGAGATCTAATGTGGCAAGTTGTAAGAAGGTTGGGGAAAGGGAGAAGAAATGTATGCAAAGAATTTCAATGTAAAGGAGAGTGAGCTAAGTATAAATGTGTGCCCCAGGCAAAGTGGTATAAGAAATTTGAGAAAGGATAGATCACATTGACCAGAGTGGGTTGGGAAGGAATAAGAAGGTAGGGGAATCAGGAAAATCAAAAAGAGGGAACGTTCAAAGTAGACTTTTAAAAAATGAAAGGACTTCATCAAAGGGGCAGTAGAGGTGGGAGAAGTCTGTTCAGAAACAGAGAATGTCTAACAAAAAGAGTTAACACAAGAAAAGGCAATCTGTATAGAACATCAATAATGGAATTTTGCTGAGAATAGATTGTGGAGAGCCTCAAACAATTATTCAAAGTATTTTTGCATTGAAAAATGACATGATCAGAGGAAGTTAGGTGTCATTAGTTTTAAGTAATTTTTCAGGTATATTATTGAATTTGTAATAACTAAGAGTGAAGCAGAAAGAGTTGTTGTCAATTGAAACTTTTATTATATATTTTATTAAACTGACAAACCTTCAATCAGTTTCACATTAATTTCATAAAGGTCTCCAAAATATCTTGTCATGGTTGTTAAACTTACAAAAAAAAGAAAAAAAAAAAAAAAGCTTAATTTGAGTTTATTTAATTTTTTTTGGTCTTTAATGTTTTTTCCTCACTGCATGTAATAATAATTTTAACATTATTTTAATTTTTAAAATTTGGCATGGTGACCTAATTTGGTTTTATTATGAAATTAATTTGAAAAAGATTCAAAAGATTCTTCAGTTTGACGAAGTAAAAATAATAAAAATCTTGTGTGGAATGATCCTGCTATCTGAGATCTAGGGAGAGTGGATTAAAAGAGTTCAAAGAAAATATAGGTAGGATCTCACAACCTAAAATCTATAATGGAAGTTTATCCAAGAAGGATAGTATGCAATTTACAAACAAAATTCCAACTATACAAACACAAAATATTTTAATGAAAAAGAAAAAGAGGACATGTACAAAGAGCCTGATGTAGATACATAAGGAACTCATTACTAAAATCTAGAACCGTGGAATTTAATAAGTATTTTTTGAGTTGAAATGAAATTTAAAAGAACATGGAAGCAAGGACAATTAACTGAGAGAGAATACAAAAGACTAGAATTTGTTTAATTGATTTTCAGTCATGTCCAACTCTTTGCTACCCAATTTGGGGTTTTCTTGGCACAAGATATGGTTTGCCTTTTCTTTGTCCAGCTCATGTTACAGATGAGGAAACTGAAGCAAAGAGAATTAAGTGACTTGTTTGGGATGATAAATTAGTAAATTTTTGAGGCCAGATTTGAACTCAGGAAGATGAGGCTTCCCAACTTGAGGTCTAGCACTCTTATGCAGAGACATCTATCTAGCTGTAAAAATAAGAGAGATATAGGCATTGGGGCTATGATTTGATTATTGAGGAACTTTTAAATTCTTTTAAATTTCATTTCAATTCAAAAAATAATTATTAAATTCTACTGTCCTAGATTTTAGGAATGAGTTCCTCTTTGTACATCTTCTCTTTTTCTTTTTCATTAAAATATTTTGTGTTTGTACAGTTGGAATTTTGTTTGTAAAATGCATATTATTCCTCTTGAATAAACTTCCATTATAGATTTTAGGTTGTGAGATCCTACCTATATTTTCTTTGAATGCTTTTAATTAATGAGGATCTTACCAGAGGAGTAAGATCCTTCTGTCAATGGAAATCAGCACATTCTTTTCAACTTCAAATTTTAGCAAATATCATGAGTCACTGAAAAATTAAATGGCTTATCTAGGATCATCTAGCCAGTACATATCAGAGACAGGAGTTGAATCCTAGATCTCCCACATTCTGAGGTCAACTCTCCATCCACTGTACACATTCAGGGCTATGTATACTCCTTCTACCAGGGTCAGTTGGCATTTTGCAATTTATAGTTTGGAGAACTACCTTGGACACTAAGAGATTCAGTGTCATAGAATCAGTATCAATGGCAGAACTCTGAGGTTAGCTCTCCATCTACAATACCACTACACTATACTACATGGTAAAACAAACAAACATAAATGAATGAGTAGATAAATGATATTTATCTGGATCACGAAAGCCCAGAATCAGCTGAGGCATTTAATGAATGCTAAGGATGACTTAAAGTTTTTTTTGTTTGTTTTGTTTTCTCTTTCTGTTTTTTTAATGTTGGTGACAAGATCAAAGAAGATGTAAGATCACTACTCTGAGTGAAGAGAAGGAAGATAATGAATACCAGAGAAAAGACAGATACACTCAGCTACTATTTTGCTTCCAATTTCTTCACTGAAGAAGATAATACTAAAAATAGATAACGTTTATATAGCACTTTGTTTGCTAAGTATTTTATCTATCTCCTGACAGATCATACCTATCTGTGAGAGAGATGTCATCATTTTCTCTACTTTAGGGAGGAGAAAACTGAAAATAAGAATTGTTATGTGACTCACCTAGGATCACACAGCTAGTGTCTGACATAGGATTTAAACTCATTTCCCTGACTCTAGGCCCAGTGCTCTATTCACTATCTATCTTTTTAGCTGCCTATATAAGGGGAGCAAGCAGCTGGTAGAAGAGTTCCCCCCAGCGTGCTATCTGGCAGCTTTCTGTTTTAGCCAATGATTCTTTCTAACTAGACAGTAGGCTGTGTGGTTGTTGTTATTTTCCTTCTGAAGGATTACATTTGCTTTGATCAAGTACTGGATTGACCTCAGTGTCAGGAGGCCTAGCTAAGCCACATCCACTGAAGCAATATTAATGACTCACATCTTTAAAGCATTTTATGGTTTACAAACCACTCTTTTCTCTCAACCATCCTTTGAGCTAGGGCAATAATAATCCTTAAAGAACTTAATAGATGAGATTACTAAATCACTATGGATTATCTTTGCAAAATCATGGATAAGAACAAGACAGAGCCTGATATAAGGAAAAGTACAATTGTCAAAAAGGAGAAGGGATGATCTCTTTATCATGTTGTAAAGCAAATTATTTTTCAAGAACATGTTTGCCTAAATAACCTCTGAGATACCTTCCAAAGTTGAGCTTCTGTTATTCTGTTTTATTTCTCAAACGGGATTATATGTAAAATGTCCTGCAAACTTTAATGTAGTATCTAAATGTTAGTCAGTCATAAACATTTCCTAAATGCCTACTATGTGCCAGGCTCTATGTTAAGGGCTAAGGCTCCAAAGAATGTCAAAAATTACTCCTTAGTTTCAGTGAGTTATTATTAATAATTATTATTATTGTTATAATCTCATTAGTATTCAGAACTTCATAAAACTCAAACAATATTGCCCATAAGCTGCTCTCTTTATAAATGTTCCTGATTTCAGAGTGTTGATCATTCTAGAGGTATGGAATGGCTGATATTGAGATGCTGATGCTGGAACCAGGTGTTAGTTGAACAGCTGTTAAAGAGCTATGTTATTGATAAGATTTGAGCAGGGAACTGACCTAGAATCCAGGACAGACAGAGGGTCAAGCCAAGGCACCATTAATCAGAGAGCCATAAAACAAGCCTGATAGCAAAACAAAGTTTTAGTGACAGGCAGAAGTTTAGGTAGAACTATTAAACGGAAATCAGTTCAAGAGAATAAAAGACCCTGAGTCTGAGGTCAAGGTCAGAGAAGCTACTGCCACATCAGTGATTAAAGGAGAGAGTAGAATAGGGAGAAGGAAGGTGATCATCAAAGTATGAGAGGTAAAGGAAGATAGTAACTCAAAGAATTTTCCAAGGGGTAATGATATCATCACAAGATCTCTTGCACATGTCCCCTTCTCTCTATCCATATTGCTCTATCTCTGATACAGGTTATCCCTCATCATCTTATTTGACTAAGACTATTGAAACAGTCTTCTGGTTGGTCTCTTTGACCCCACTCCAGACTATCCTCCACTCAGTTGGCAAAGTATTTCAAAAGGATAGTTCTGACCATGTCACTACTTAATAAAACTCCTTTTTGTTGTTGAATTGTTTTTCATTCATGTCTGATTCATCATTGGGGGTTTCCTTGGCAAAGACAGTGGAGTGGTTTTCCATTTCCTTCTCCACCTCTTTCTACAGATGAAGAAACTAAGGAAAAGCAAGTTAAGTGACTTACCTGTACACAGCTAATACATAGCTGAGGTTGGATTTGAACTCGAGAAAAGGAGTCTTCCTAGTTGCCCTCAAAAAATTCCAGTGGTTTCCTATTACCTGTAGAATAGAATATAAAATCCTGGTTTACTTTTTAAACCTTTCAAAATGAGACCCTTTTCTACCTTTCTAGTCTTCTTACATTATACTCTTCCAAGTAACCATATGGCAAGATTGGCCTTCTTGCTACTCTTCATGTTTTTCATTGACAACATTATATCTTCTGATTACCTGATCATATTCCTGAAATGTTCTCCTTACTCATCTCTGCCTCCTGGCTTCCTTCAAGTCCCCACTAACATCTCACCATCCACAAGACATCTTTCCCATCTTTCACATTGCTAGTATCTTCTGATGAGATTATTTTCCATTGACCTTGTATATATCTGGCATATGTAGTTGTTTATGTATTTATCTCTCCCCCTTAGAATGTGAGCTCCTTAAGAACCAGAGAATCTATCTTGTTCCAAGCTTTTGGCACAGTATGTAGAATAGGTAGATACTTAAATGTTTTTGACTTACTGTTGAGAAGGAGCCTTATAAGTCATTTAGTTCTAGCATGATAGATTTAGAGTTGAAAGGATTTTAGAGGGCTATCTGGTCCAGCCTCTTTATTTTTTACCAATAAAGACGAGGCTAAAGAGGGCTACATGTTTTGTCCTAGATTATACATTTCTAATTGGAAGAGTAAGGACTTAAACCCAAGTCTTCTAGCATTCCTATCACTGAACCATACATTAAATATTCAGTAATTTACCATGGGAGGTAGGTAGGTAGGTAGTACAGTGGATGGAGTGCCAGCCTTGGAGTCAGGATCAATCTGGCCTCAAGCACTTACTGACCTGGGCAAGTCACTTACTCCTGTTTGCCTCAGTTTCTTCATCTGTAAAATGAAATGGAGAAGGAAATGACAAATCATTGCAGTATACTTGCTAAGAAGAGTCAAATAAAAGTTATCAATATACAGAACTTGCAGAAATATCTAATCCAACCATTTCATTTTCTTCAGTGAAGAAACTGAAATTTAAATGGGTTGATCTGGTTCACCCAATTATTTTGAAGCAAAGCCAAAGGTAAAACCCTTCAGTCCTAGGTACTACACCAGACTTACTCCATTATGGGAGAGCCTCACTTCCTCACCTACACCATACTTTCCTATCTTCTGCAGGTGCAGAAGAAAATGGCCTGAACTGTAAGCTATTATTTGTTAAAATGCATAAATGAAATAAAATAGAACAACTTGGAGCATCTTATCAGAACCATTTTGAAATATTTGAGAACATGTATCATTGGTTCTCTTTACTAAGAAGTTCTTATTATGAACATTGCTATAACTAATGAACTCACTGTTCTCTTTAGTTGATGCTTTGAGTAGGAAGGAGGAAAGAGAAGTTAAATAAAATTCTCTCAACTCCCAGTCCAATGTGCTTCCTTCTACCCCACACAGCCTCCATTACAAAAGCAGGTGTTCATCCATGAGAACTGGAATTCTCCCACATGCACCAGCCTAGAAATTTGATCCCCACAAAAAGTGTACAGCTGAGGTATCAAAAACTTTGGCAGTTGCCACTGTAAACCGTGAGACCTAACCCATGGATATGGGATGGCCAAAGAATGCATCATCACTGCATCCTCCCTAGAAATAAAAATTTTCATTTGCTTATTAACTTTATTGTTCGTATATGTTCATTTTGTATGTTTAGCACTGTGTTTGCTGGGGAGGAACTTGGAGATTTTTATAATGGTTTCATGTTTTCAAAATACTTTCCAATCATAATGTGAAAACCAAACAACCAAAAGAAAAAAAAAAAGGAAGAAGAAAAGAAAAGAAAATGAAAATTCTGGCAATCATTTGGAAGGTTGTATTTTCTAGCAGTGCCGTTAGAGAATTTCACAAAATGAGAACCAGTACTTGGAAGTACTCCCATCACATAATGTACTTTGTAACTCCAAACACTGAAAAATCTTTTAGAGTCAGTGAATTACAAAAAAAAAAAAAAAAAAAAAAAACAACAACAACAACAACAACAAAAAACACCAATGGAATGGAAGCAAGAGGCTGTGTAACATCATATAATAAAGTCCTCAGTATTTGAAACTTTAAATAAGACATACTTTTAAACATCACATTTTAAATGACCTTTTTACAGATTCTCCTATATTCCCAGGTCCATTATTTTCACACCAAATCCCTTCCTGCATTTCAGAAGATCTGTCCCCCTCCTATACTCAAAGAGGTTTTTGTACATATTTTATTTTTACTTTTTGAATAAAGAACTATTTTTTTCAGAGTGTCTGGGGAGATTCTTTTGTTGCAGAAACCCCTTATATTTCAGCTGTATATGATAAAGAGGTACATTCCAAAGTTGTTGGGGGGGAGTTCCCTTCTTCCCCACACCTATTACCTTCATTCTTACAAACAGCTTATTGAACCTTATTGGTTCAAGTTATTTTATTTTATTTTGTAATATCCTGGAGATATATCCCCTAACCCTCCTTTCCCCTTATCCCCACCTAATCAGCCAAATCTTCAATGTTCTCTATAAAATTTAACTCCTTACGACCAGTAGTTCAGGTCAATCAATTTCCAATGATTCTAACAGTGCCAGGGAATCTAACTGCTGGTGTGAGAGGATTAAAAAAAACAGCTAAGCAAATTATCTGGAGGATTCTTGAGGTTTTCTTTGCATTTAAAGAGCGAATGTTTGGAAGGTTGAAAGGATTTGTATTCATTTGCTCCTTACATTACTGTGTAATGTTGCCTGTCTCGTAGCTGGAAACAAGTTAAATGAGTGTGCTTACTGCCCTTATGTCTAGCACTGAGATTCCCCCAAATGATCCTAGGATATGAAAGTAGAGCTCAGCCCCTTCCCTTCCTATCCTCAGATTACAGTCTGTGCAAGAAAAATAGTTCTACCTTCCGTTCTGGTGTACTTTCCATCCTATACAAGTTGGAGGATTTCTGAGTTGCCTTAGCACCCATGTCTAAGGTTTCTACTGGATAGAATTAGATCCTTGTTTGCCATAAAAGACTCCTTTCACACATGAAAGAAGGAAGTATGTTAAGTGGGAAACAGGGCTGTGCTATTGAAAATTTTTGTGATGAACATAATACTGAGACAAGGTGGGAATGTGCTAGGTAAGACAATTTTGCCTTCATATTTTGCTTCTTTGCACAAGTGTACAAATAGCCACCTTCTATATAATGCTATTATCTTGATTTTCTGGAACAAAATTAGGCTGAGCACCTACACCAAATAAACAACCTAAAACATGAACCTAACTTTCCTGAAGCCATCCTAGCCCCTTACATATCCCTTATTCTGTTTGACATATCCGATAAATTGTAATTGTTACCAAATTACCATTTGGTTTCCAATGATGTGCACACATCTATAATCTTAGTTAGCTGCTTGCTGGCCTACTTCAGGAATGCCATTGCATCCTCCAGGGTAATTCTATATCAATGACTTTTCCAAATAAATCTAGTTGCTGGTTTATATTAATGAACTGTCACAGTTCCTATTGTTTTCCCATGGCCTTGCAGCTGCATTCTTTCACAGGTGCTTGGCAAATTAAAATGATGCTGGTTTGGGGTTTCAGCCTGATAGAAAATCACTCCTTCAGCAGATTGTTAGGAAGTTATTCATGCAAGAAACACATCTTTACTCTAGACATTCAGCTTTTCCCGCTTATCCAATGCTCACGCTTTTATTGACTCTTTCCAGTTTGGCTTCCCCATGTAGCACAAAAAGAGGCTGTCTTTCCTGCTTAGAAGGTTTTTCTAAAGGCATCAAAAACATTGGAAGCACAAGGGGCTGGGGGAGGGGGTGAGGAATGTCATTTTCAGTTAAATCTAATATGCTCATGGATCACAAACATTAATTACTAATGTTTGTAGATTATATATCTTTTCCAGTTGTTTTTGTTAAAATCCATTACCCAGGGGATTAATACACAGGAAGAAAATTATTACATGTTAACTATCCAAAACCAGATTAAATACTCCCTTTTGGATCAGATATATTATTATAGCCCTTATTTGAAATACTTTGTTCATGACAAAGTTCTACCAGTGAAAATGAGAATGTTTAACAAGCAAGTACCTATTCGATTAAATTATCCAGGCTCTGTTTTAGTTTGTACTTCCTCCCTATGGTGCTTTTGCTTAATCCTCAATTTCCTTTCATCATCCAAAATTCTTTTCTGGCCTCTCAGAGGCTACCATCAGAATATTTTCCTCTGGACTACTGAGATTCTAGTTTGTTCAGCAAAGATCTGTAAGACTATAACATATGACTAATTAGCTGGTGCTACAACTCCCCATCTCCTCTTGGATTGCTTTTTTTTGTTATATTTTAAAATATATTTATTTATCCTTAATATACATGATGTCACAAAATCTCTGGGCATTAGAAGAAATCTACACATTTATCTATATAGTCTGAGTTTGCAGATTTAGTACTTATTAATACACCACAGTGAAAGTGCTACTAATCCTCAGAGACAGGAATACACACCTAACAGAAGACAGTTTCCCATTCCTGTCATCAAAGTACCTTTTATGTTTACCAGTGATCCTTGACCCATTTCATCATTATTGTTAATATTTTGCTTCTAGAACCAGGGAAATCTAGTTCGTGCTCATGCTCACTGAATTCAAGATTATTAATTGAATATCTAATATTTAATTCTAGTAATTAATATCGAGTATTTAATTTAATTGAACATCAATTTAATTATTAAGGGTCTTATCATCAAGGAGGATACAAAATCAAAGTTGGCCCCTGTTCTCAATGAGCTTACATTCTATTGAAGTGATATAATAGGCACATTAATAAAGATAAATAAATATATACAAAGTAATGCAAAGTATTTATACAACTCTTATAAAGCAATTTTGGAGATGGGGTGGGGTTATAAATAACAGGAAAGATCAATAAAGATTGCATTTGAAAACCAATGATTAAGTTATGCTTTGGGCGGAGCCAAGATGGCGGAGAGGAAACACACGACTCAGTGAACGTCCTCACTCCCTCACAACCAATTAGATAAATTAAGTCTCAAAATTAGCTCAGGACTGATAGATACCACAAGGACTGGAAGCACGACTTACCAGCTGAAGAGAATCTGGAGTTTCAACAGGAAAGGTCAGTTCTCAGGGGAGGAATAAGAAAGACCAGCACAGACGGTGGGGTAGGGGCACACTGCGCCCATTGCGCTGGGAGGGGCTCTGGGATCAGAGAAGCCACTGAGGTAAAGGAATCTGGCACAGGCTGTTAGCTCTTCTCTGCTAATTATTTAGCAGTTCAGAAGAGAAAGCCAAAATATTTTAAAACTCAGATTAGATTTTCCGCCCGGACCCTGGGGGTGACTCGGCACCAGGGGGTGTGGCCTCAGCTACCTCCTGAGAATAGTTAAGAGACTGACAAGTGGGTGGATACGGCCCAAGGCAACACACACTGCCTAGCTTAGCTGGAGGGAGTGGAACTCAGCTCCAGGAAGTCCCAGAGAAGCAGAACCTTTGAACTAGGGACCGCGGTTTCTGGCAGACACTTCCAGTTTGAGCGCAGGGGCTTCTTACGTCACCTGCCGCAGACACCCACTCCCCACCCGGACACATAGCCTGGGCTTCCTGCAGTCTTCACTATTCTACGCCCTCGAAGCACAGCAGTGCTAATCACCTCTGAGGCACTCCCAGGGAGAGGGTGGGGAACTCTCTCCCAGAGCTCTCTCTTAGCTCAGGCTCAGGAGCCGCTGCATCCATCCGGTCTGGGAGGAAGCTGGTAAAGAAGTAAATAATTTCCTACCCCAGAGACAGACCCCAAAAGATTTTTTTTAAGTATGAACAAAAAAGCTAGAAAAACCATAGATTCCTTCTATACAGAGAAAGAGCGGGTGTCCAACCCTGAGGAAGTTGACAGCAGAGAATCAGATAACAACCTAAAGGGGAACGATTCCTGCCCCCCATCACATAACTCTCTCCTAGAAAAAGCTCTTAAGAAATTGAGGGAGATCGAAGAAAAATGGGGAAAAGAAAGGGAAGTTATGATAGAGAATAATAATGTCCTGAAATTGGAGTTGGAAAAAATAAAGAATTCACAGGAGATGCAGGGAAACAAAATTAGTGAATTAGAAAAGGTTAAAAAAACACAGGAAAGTAGGATTTCTGAATTGGAAAAGATAAAAAAGTCTCAAGAAAATAGAATTTCTGAATTGGAAAAAGAAAATAATTCTCAAAAAAAAAAAATTAGGGAAATGGAAAAAAACTCAATAGAGCAAAATAATTCATTTAAAAACGAAATTGGGCATTTACAAAAAGAACTAAAAACTGTGAAAGAAGAAAATAACTCCTTAAAAGTCAGGATGGAACAAATAGAAATGAATGATTCACAGAGAACCCAAGAATCAGTCAAACAAAACAAAAAAAATGAGAAGCTGGAGAACAACGTCAAATACTTACTGGGAAAATCTATAGACCTGGAAAATAGATCTAGGAGAGATAATCTGCGGATTATTGGACTTCCAGAAAACTATGACCAAAAAAAGAGCCTAGATTCTATTTTACAGGAAATTATCAAAGAGAACTGTCCAGAGATAATAGAAACAGAAGGGAAAGTAGATGTGGAAAGAATTCATCGAACTCCTTCTGAAATAGACCCTAAAAAAAGAACACCACGGAATATTGTGGCTAAGCTGCAGAATTACCACACAAAGGAGAAAATCCTGCAAGCAGCTAGAAAAAAACAATTTAAATACCAAGGTGCCACAATAAGGGTCACCCAAGATCTGGCTGCCTCCACATTAAAAGATAGAAGGGCCTGGAACCTGATATTCCGAAAGGCAAAAGATCAAGGACTGCAACCAAGAATGAACTACCCAGCTAAGTTTAGCATCTTTTTCCATGGAAGAAGATGGTCATTCAATGAAACAGAGGAATTCTATATGTTTCTAAGAAAAAAACCAGACTTAAACAAAAAATTTGATCTACATCCACAAGACTGAAGAGAAACAGAAAAAGGTACACAGAACCCTTGAGAACTGTAACTTTGTTGTGGGTATATAAAAAATACTCAAGGATAATTTGATTTTACTGATATAAAAGAAAAAAAGGGGGGTGTGGTAAAGGGAAGGAGGTCGGTTCAGAAAAAGGGGAAGGAGTGATAAAAAGAGGGAAACTACATCCCAGGAAGAGACATAGAAAATACACCATATCTGAGGGAACTTAGTGAGGGGGAGAATCATTGTGTGAATCTTACTCTCATCAGAAGAGGCTCAAAGAGTAAATAATTAACATATTTGTTTTTCAGAGAATTTTCTCTCACCTCATTAAAAGGGGGGAGAGGAAAAGGGGAAAGGAAAAGGAGAATAAGTGAAGGGACTTGGAGGGAGGGGGGAGGGATCCTAAAAAAAAAAAAAAAAAAAAAAAAGAGGGAGGGTTGCGCGTCACAAGGGGGGTCTGTAAATTAAATATCGGGGAGGGGGATCAGGGGTGTCAAGGGAAAAAAGTATAATCTGGGGATAATACGATGGCAGGAAATACAGAATTAGTAATTTTAACTGTAAATGTAAATGGGATGAACGATCCCATCAAACGGAGACGGATAGCAGATTGGATCAAAAAGCAGAACCCTACAATATGTTGTCTACAGGAAACACACTTAAAGCAGGGAGATACATACAGAGTAAAGGTAAAAGGTTGGAACAGAGCTTATTATGCTTCAGGTAAAGCCAAAAAAGCAGGGGTAGCTATCCTTATCTCAGATCAAGCAAAAGCAGAAGTAGATCTCGTTAAAAAAGATAAGGAAGGAAACTATATCCTGCTGAAAGGTAGCATAAATAATGAAGCCATATCAATACTAAACATATATGCACCAAGTGGTATAGCATCTAACTTTCTAAAGGAAAAGTTAAGAGAACTGCAAGAAGAAATAGACAGTAAAACTATAATAGTGGGAGATCTCAACCTTGCACTCTCAGATTTAGACAAATCAAACCACAAAACAAACAAGAAAGAAATTAAAAAAGTAAATAGAACATTAGAAAAACTAGGTATGATAGACCTTTGGAGAAAACTGAATGGCAATAGGAAGGAATATACTTTCTTCTCAGCAGTTCATGGATCCTATACAAAAATTGACCATATATTAGGACATAAAGATCTCAAAATTAAATGTAGGAAGGCAGAAATAATAAATGCCTTCTTCTCAGATCACAATGCAATAAAAGCTACATTCAGTAAAAAGTTAGGGGTAAATAGACCAAAAAGTAATTGGAAACTGAATAATCTCATCTTAAAGAATGACTGGGTGAAAGAGCAAATTATAGAAACAATTAACAATTTCACCCAAGATAATGATAATGATGAGACATCATATCAAAATCTTTGGGATGCAGCTAAAGCAGTAATAAGGGGAAATTTTATATCTTTAGAGGCTTATTTGAAGAAAATTGAGAAAGAGAAGATTAACGAATTGGGCTTACAACTTAAAAGGCTAGAAAAAGACCAAATTATAAACCCCCAACCAAAAATTAAACTCGAAATACAAAAATTAAAAGGAGAAATCAATAAAATTGAAAGTAAAAAAACTATTGAATTAATAAATAAAACCAAGAGTTGGTTTTATGAAAAAGCCAATAAAATAGATAAACCTTTGGTAAATTTGATCAAAAAAAAGAAAGAGGAAAATCAAATTGATAGTCTTACAAATGAAAAGGGGGATCTTTCCACCAATGAAGAGGAAATTAGAGAAATAATAAGGAGTTACTTTGCCCAACTTTATGCCAATAAATTTGATAACTTAAGTGAAATGGATGACTTTCTCCAAAAATATAGGCTCCCTAGATTAACAGAGGAGGAGATAAATTGCTTAAATAGTCCCATTTCAGAAAAAGAAATAGAACAAGCTATTAATCAACTCCCCAGGAAAAAATCCCCAGGGCCAGATGGATTCACATGCGAATTCTACCAAACATTTAAAGAACAGTTAGCCCCAATGTTATATAAATTATTTGAAAAAATAGGGGATGAAGGAGTCCTACCAAACTCCTTTTATGACACAGACATGGTACTGATACCTAAACCTGGTAGATCGAAAACTGAGAAAGAAAATTATAGACCAATCTCCTTAATGAATATTGATGCTAAAATCTTAAATAAGATATTAGCAAAAAGACTTCAGAAAATCATCTCCAAGATAATACACTATGATCAAGTAGGATTTATTCCAGGAATGCAGGGCTGGTTTAATATTAGGAAAACTATTAATAAATTGACCATATTAATAATCAAATTAATAAGAACCATATGATCATCTCAATAGATGCAGAAAAAGCATTTGACAAAATCCAACATCCATTCCTACTAAAAACTCTTGAGAGTATAGGAATAAATGGATTATTCCTTAGAATAATCAGGAGTATATATTTAAGACCGTCAGTAAGCATAATATGCAATAGAAATAAACTGCAACCTTTCCCTGTAAGATCAGGAGTGAAACAAGGTTGCCCACTATCACCATTACTATTCAATATAGTACTAGAAACGCTAGCCTCGGCAATAAGAGCCGAGAAAGAGATTCAAGGAATTAGAGTAGGAAATGAGGAAATCAAACTATCACTTTTTGCAGATGACATGATGGTATACTTAGAGAACCCCAAAGACTCTGCTAAAAAGCTACTAGAAATAATTCAAAATTTCAGCAAAGTGGCAGGATACAAAATAAATCCACATAAATCCTCGGCATTTTTATATATCACTAACAAAATGCAACAGCAAGAGATACAAAGAGAAATTCCATTCCAAACAAATGTTGAGAGTATAAAATATTTGGGAATCCATCTACCAAAGAAAAGTCAGGAATTATATGAGAAAAATTACAAAACACTTGCCACAAAAATAAAATCAGATTTAAATAATTGGAAAGACATTCAGTGCTCTTGGATAGGCCGAGCGAATATAATAAAGATGACAATACTCCCCAAACTAATCTATTTATTTAGTGCTATACCAATCAGACTCCCAAGAAACTATTTTAATGACCTAGAAAAAATAACAACAAAATTCATATGGAAGAATAAAAGGTCAAGAATTGCAAGGGAACTAATGAAAAAAAACTCAGAGGAAGGTGGTCTAAGTGTACCTGATCTAAAGCTATATTATATAGCAGCAGTCACCAAAACCATTTGGTATTGGCTACAAAATAGACCGGTAGATCAGTGGAACAGATTAGATACAAAGGATAAAAAAGGGTACATCTATAGCAATCTAATCTTTGACAAACCCAAAGATTCCAACATTAGGGATAAAAATTCATTATTCGGAAAAAACTGTTGGGAAAACTGGAAATTAGTATGGCAGAAATTAGATATGCATCCACACTTAACACCATATACCAAGATAAGATCAAAATGGGTCCATGATTTAGGCATAAAGAGGGAGATAATAAATAGATTGGAGGAACAGAGGATAATCTACCTCTCAGACTTGTGGAGGAGGAAGGAATTTATGACCAGAGGAGAACTAGAGATCATTATTGATCACAAAATAGAAGATTTTGATTACATCAAACTAAAAAGTTTCTGTACAAATAATACTAATGCAAACAAGATTAGAAGGGAAATAACAAATTGGGAAAATATTTTTAAAAACAAAGGTTCTGACAAAGGTCTCATTTCCAAAATATATAGAGAACTGACCCAAATTTATAAGAAACCGAACCATTCTCCAATTGATAAATGGTCAAAGGATATGAACAGACAATTCTCAGAGGAACAAATTGAAACTATATCCACTCACATGAAAGAGTGTTCCAAATCACTACTGATCAGAGAAATGCAAATTAAGACCACTCTGAGATACCACTACACACCTGTCAGATTGGCTAAGATGACAGGAACAAATAATGACAAATGTTGGAGGGGATGTGGGGAAACTGGGACACTAATACATTGCTGGTGGAGTTGTGAAAGAATCCAGCCATTCTGGAGAGCAATCTGGAATTATGCCCAAAAAGTTATCAAACTGTGCATACCCTTTGACCCAGCAGCGCTACTACTGGGATTATATCCCAAAGAAATACTAAAGAGCGGAAAGAGACATATATGTGCCAAAATGTTTGTGGCAGCTCTTTTTGTTGTAGCTAGAAACTGGAAGATGAATGGATGTCCATCAGTTGGAGAATGGTTGGGTAAATTGTGGTATATGAAGGTTATGGAATATTATTGCTCAGTAAGAAATGACCAGCAGGAGGAATACAGAGAGGCCTGGAGAGACTTAAATCAACTGATGCTGAGTGAAATGAGCAGAACCAGAAGATCACTGTATACTTCAACAACAATGCTGTATGAGGATGTATTCTGATGGAAGTGGAAATCTTCAACATAAAGAAGATCCAACTCACTTCCAGTTGATCAATGATGGACAGAGGTAGCTGCACCCAGAGAAGAAACACTGGGAGGGGAATGAAAATTGTTAGCACTAATATCTGTCTGCCCAGGTTGCATGTACCTTCGGAATCTAATGTTTATTGTGTAACAAGAAAGTGATATTCGCACACATGTATTGTACCTAGACTATATTGTAACACATGTAAAATGTATGGTATTGCCTGTCGTCGGGGGGAGGGAATAGAGGGAGGGGGGGTAAATTGGAAAAATGAATACAAGGGATAATATTATAAAATATATATATATATATATATATATAATAAAAAAAAAAAAAAAAAAAAAAAAAAAAAAGTTATGCTTTGAAGGAAGCTAGGAATTCCATGAGGCAGAAGGGACTGCCAAGATGTTACAAAATAGCATGTCATATCTGGGGAAACCTTAAAAAGCTAGCTTTGATAGAACAGAATATAGATGGCAGAGTATATGAAAGATAAATGAAAGACTTATATAAAGACAAAAAACATATTTGTAGGAGCCAGATTATGGAAGTCTTTATCAGACTGAAGACTGAAATTCATCCTAGAGGTAACAGTATTTCTTATTATACAAACTTGTATTTTAGGAAAATCCATTTTGTAGCTCTGTGGCTTAATGGCTCAGCAGATGGAGTGCTGGGCCTAGAGTCAGAAAAATTCATCTTTCTGAGTTCAAATCTAACATCAGAATTCAGCTGTGTGATCCTGGACAAGTCACTTAATCCTATTTGCCTCAATTTCCTCATTTATAAAATAAACTGAAAAGAAAATGGCAAATCACTGAAGTGTTTTTGTCAAGAAAACTCAAAATGGTCTCAAGAAGTTGAACATGACTGAAAATGCTTGAAAAAGAACAAAGATTAAAGAAAGAAGAAAATGAAGATAGGAAGAACAATTAAAAAGCAATGTCCAAATCCCAGGTCATGAGGTTTATAATCTAGGAGAGAATACATAAGCAAAGAGAAAGAGACATAAGTGAAAAATGTTATACAGAAAGAACAAGCAAGATTTAGCACATGATTAGAAAAAGAAAAGGCATTTATTCGGGACATACTGTGACAGGTACACGGCAAGTGATTAATAACTGTTTATTTACTAAACAACTGATTACTAAGCACTTTAGATACAAATTCAAAAGTGAAGATAAAATATAATAATAATAATAATAATAATAATAATAATAATAATTTCATAATAGCCTATCTGATCAAAAAGCAATATTTAATCTGATTGTAGCTAGCTATATATAACATTTTTCTTCCTGTCTGTTGAATTTTAATAACTTTACTGTGTTTATTTTCTACTAAGGGAAGACAATGCATAGGTAGCCAGAATGAGGTTATTAGGGTTTTTTAAGTCATATGTGATGGTAAAGAGAAACAATCATATTGACATGCCTTTCCAATAGCAAAGATAGTGATGGGGTCTAGAACTAGAAAGTCAGGAGTAGGGAAGCATAGAATACATGTTATGGTGGGGAAACTGGTAGAAGGCCAGCAAGAAAACCAAAATAAAGCTGAAGCCTGTCTAAATCTAGTGGCCATATAAGACACAAATCAATCAGAACATCAGAAGCCCGGGCAAGAGATTTAATGGTTAAAAAAGAAAAAAAAATGTTAAGTGCTCCAGAGAATTGTTTCTTGTTCCAAATAAATGTAACCAACTATCTAGGAGATGGACATGAGGAATGAGAAAGAGGGAAATTCAAAAATGACTTGAAAATTGCAAACCTGAGTTACTAAAAAATTAATGGTGTTATCAACAAAAACTGGGGAGTGTGAAGGAAGAACGGATTGTTAGGAAAAATACAATACACATTCTATGCTGAATAGGTTGAATTTAAGATGCCTTTAGGATATACAGGTGGAGATGTCCAGTAGGCAACTGATCATGCAGGACTAGAGGTGAAGCAAGAGATTAGAGAGCTTTCTAAATAGAAATGATAATTGAAGTCATGGGATGAGTAATGAGTTCATGAGGAGAAATCATATGCAGAGGGAAGGAAAGAGGACAAAGACTAGATCTGTGAGAGATATTTAAATAGACTGAAAGAGGAAAAACTAGCAAAAGAGATTTAAAATGGATAGAAGAAAAAAAAAGAGGAAAAATAATGAAAGAAGCATCTAAGAATCTAGAGTGGATATCTACAAAGAGGGAACTGTCAACAGTGATAAAAATTAAGGAAAGAGAACTAATTAAAGGTCATTGCATTTATCAGATAGGAGACTTTTTTTTAAAAGCTTGGAATTAATAGTTTTAATAGGGTAGTGGGATAAGAAATCAAATTTTTAGGAATTGAAAAGTGAGGAAATGAAAGCTATGAAAATAACCTTTTCTGCGTGTGTTTTTTTCTTTTTATTATTAAAGCTTTTTATTTTCAAAACATATGCATGGATAATTTTCAACATTCACCCTTGCAAAATTACATGTTCCAATTTTTTCTTTCTCTTCCCCTCACCTTCTCCCATAGATAGCAAGTAATCCAATATATATTAAACATGCAATTCTTCTATACATATTTCCACAAATATCATGCTGTATACATACAAAAATTAGATCAAAAAGGTAAAAATGAGAAAAAAAAATGCAAGCCAACAACAACAAAAAGAGTGAAAATACTATGTTGTGATTCACACTCAGTCTCCACAGTCCCTTCTCTGCCTGAATCATCTCATTGTTGAAGAGAGCCACGTCTATCAGAATTGATCATCATATAATCTTCTTATTGCCATGTACAATGATCTCCTGGTTCTGCTAATTTCACTTAGCATCAGTTCATATAAATGAAATCATTCTGATGATCACTTCTTATAGAAAAATAATATTCCATAACATTCACTTAACATATTCAGTCATTCTCCAATGGTGGGCATCCCCTCAGTTTCTAGTTTCTTGCCACTACAAAAAGGAATGCCATAAACATTTTTGCACATGTGGGACCCTTTCTCTTCATGATCTCTCTGGGATACAAGCCCAGTAGAAGTACTGCTAGATCAAAGGATATACACAGTTTGATAGCCGTTTGGGCATGGTTCCAAAATGCTCTCCAGAGTGGTTGAATCAGTTAACAACTCCACCAACAATGTATTAGTGTCCCAATTTTTCCATATCCCCTCCAATATTCATCATTATCATTTCCTGTCATTTTAGCCAATCTGAGAGGTACAAAAAAGATACCTCATAGGTGTCTTAATTTTCATTTCTCTGATCAATAGTGATTTTGATCACCTTTTCATATGACTAGAAATGGTCTTAATTTCTTCATTTGAAAATTGTCTTTTCATATCCTTTGACTATCAATTAGAAAATGGCTTCTGTAAGCGATGCTATGAAAATGGGAAGAGATATTGGATGACAATTTGAGGGAATATCAGGATCAAATTAAATTATTTTAATGATAGAAGAGAATGTGGTATGCTTTGGTATGGTAGGGAAAGAGAAATCACCATGAGTAAAAAAATTTTTTAAGTCCCAAAACTAATTTTAAAAAGAGAATAAGAAAAAGTTCTAGCCCCCAAGCAGCTTATTGTCTGGTAAAGAGATGAAACAAATAACCCTATCCAAAGCAAAATGCAAGAAGTCTTGAAAAAGACTACAAAGACATATGGAAGCTCTATAGAAAGAGAAGGAGAATAAGTATTTATTAATCAGTTGTAAAGAATCAAGAACTCTATTGGGTGATTTTACAAATATTATTTTATTTGATCCTCTCAAAAACCCTCAGAACTCAGTGCTATTATTATCTCCATTGAGAAAACTGAGGCAAGCAGAAGTCAAATGCCTTGCCCAGGATCACATAGCTAGTAAATGAATGAGGCTAGTTTTGAAATCACATCTCCCTGATTTCAGGCCCAGAACTCTATTCAGATTGTTACAGAAATCTATTTTTAAAGGGTCACTGTAGTGTTCTGGAAAGGAAGACATAGAAGAGGACTTGCCTTGCCAAGTCACTTAACCTCTTTAGGCCTTGGTTTCCTTATCTGTGAAATGAAGGGCTGGAAAAATATTTCTAATAAGATTCTTTCCAGCTCTAGAGTTAAGAAATACTTTCTTTCAAAGTGACAGCAAAGCATCCTGGACATCTAATCATGAAAAATGTTCAAAAACTTTATTAATAACAGATATCTTACTGGCTGTGACCCTGGGCAAGTCACTTAACCTTAATTTCCTCTCCCCAAAAATAATAACATTAGATATCAGCCAACAAAATTCTGCTAACATTATGACAGGTAATAGAGGTGCAAAACTAATCCCCACCCCAACATGAAATGGATGCCTTTCTACATTATTTTCTTTCTAGGAATCAGTTATTGATTCTACTTCTCCCTATTTCTATGTGGATTGGGAGTCTAAAGGGCATTCATGTGATGATCATTTTCCCCTTTTTGTATTTTTCATGACACAATACCTGGATATTTTCTTTGCACTGATAACATTCTTCCTTGTGTCAAGGTTATTTGTATATGTGTATTCCTATCCCCATCTTCATATTTATTAAGATATAAGCTTACTAAGGACAGGATTGTATAATTTTTCATCTTTGAATGCCCAGAAATTAGTATTATACCTTGAAAAAAATAAGTAATGAATGAATCTTTAAGTAATAAATGAATGAATACTGACATAACCACCAAAAGCTTTAACACTTCAGACTATTTTTCAAGGCTATATGAATTAATCTATCATCCTTCATCCCTTTATAACCTATTATCTCTCACACCTTGTTCCTTGTTGCTTAGTGATCCAGTACAAGAAAGAAGGAAATATAATGCCAAAAGGAAGTGTGATATAATGTATAAAAGGAGAAAGAAATTTCATAATAAGATCTAGTAACTCTGCCACTTCAATTCAAGGCCTTCCATATGCCCAGTGAAATCATGAAGCAAAAACCATACAAGGATGATTTCTTTGCTTTTATTCAGGAATAAGTTAGTAAGTCCTGGGATATCTGGCAATAAATCTTCTTTTAGATCTAAATTATGAGACCATTCATTCATTCAACAAACATTTATTAAAAATCTACTATTCACTATTATTGTTCTATAAGAAACAACCAATAGGATGACTTCAGAGAGGCCTGAATAAACTTACACGCACTGATGCTAAGTAAAATGGACAGAACCAGGAGATCATTATATACAACAACAACAAGATTATTATGATGATCAATTCTGATGGACGTGGCTCTCTCCAACCATGAGATGAGTCAGGCCAGTTCCAAAGATCTTGTGATGAAGAGAGCCATTTACACCCAGAGTGTGGACCACAACATAGCAATTTTTACTCTTTTTGTTGTTATTTGCTTGCTTATTTTCTTTTTTCTTTTTTTTCTTTTTGATTTGATTTTTCTTGTGCAGCAATATAATTATGTAAATATGTATGCATATACTGGATTTAACATTTTAAAAAATCTATAATTCACAAAGCACTCTTCTAGGTTGTGGGACAAATGCAAAGATAAGATTCAGTTCCTACCTTCATGGGAAATACAATAAAATAGACAAATATAATTTACATACAAAATATCAAGGTAAATATTATGAAAGAAAGTCATTAGTAGTTGGGGAGATGGATAGAGGGGAAGATACAGAAAAAAAACCTTCATTTAAAGAATGTTTCTTCATCAGAGTTTTGAAGGAAGCAAAGGATGCCCAGAAGATCTATATAAGATGGAATTTTATTCCAGATATAGAAAATAGTCAGTGATGGGGAGGGGAAAAGAGGAAAACATGGAGATGGGAAATTATATGTGACTTACAAGGAACCACAAAAGGGCAATTCATTAGACAATAGAGTATGTGAAGAAAAGTAATATACACTATGATTGGAAAGATAAGTTGAGACCAGGCTTTAAAAGATAAACAAAAATAGTTTGTATTTGATGCTAGTGATAGTAGGGAACAACTGGAGTTTAGGGAGAAGCTTAACCAGCAACTACTATCAAACTAGAGATCTGTTTAGAAAGATAGCAGTAACTACAAAGCACACATGAAGGAAGATACTATCTGCATCCACAGAAAGAACTGATAAACAGAAGCACATATGGAATGATTTTTACATATATATGCATATTTGTGTCTAATAAGAAGGATGAGGGAAAATGTTAACTTTATTATATTTTTTAAAGAATAGCAAGTTTTACATAATAGATTTGCAATTTCATGCACAATCATCTTTTTAGTTTTATGTTATAGAATGTTTTATTTATTTTATGTTTTATTTAATAAATTAAAAATAAAAGGAATTATAGTAGTGTCATTATATGGGAACATTTTAACTTTTGCATTCCTAATATCTATCATGATAGCAGGGCACACATTGATGGACACTTATTATGAGGGAAGTAGTGATAGGGACTGGGCTATGCTTTCATTTACATAAAAATGAAATTATACATGATAACTTCAAAAGAGAATTATGAAATACTGAGCAATAGAAAATATGACATATCTGGGGGCAGTTCCAAAGTGGGTAACATAAAAATCATTAGTCCCATTTGGGGAAGGTAATGTGCATTATAATGAAATAAACAATGCACTTGGAGTTTTGTCTCTGTCAC
This sequence comes from Sminthopsis crassicaudata, assembly GCF_048593235.1. Taxonomy (NCBI): domain Eukaryota; kingdom Metazoa; phylum Chordata; class Mammalia; order Dasyuromorphia; family Dasyuridae; genus Sminthopsis; species Sminthopsis crassicaudata. Next base: position 380,385,497 of record NC_133617.1, on the reverse strand, counting down.
TTAGTCTTTTTAATTTTTGAAAAAGTGACTTCATTTCTTTTGCCAAAGTTCCCTAATGAGCAGTGGTGTGTAAAAGTGAACAAGGAAGACAGTGTAAAATGACAAAGACCTGGATTCAAGTTCTTTCCAAATTGGCTATTAGCCTGGAAAAATTACTTAACTTCAATGCTCTAGCCCCCAGTTTTTTAAATTGTGGTTCACAACGTCATTTGGGTTCTTATTGTTGAATCAAGCTGATCATGAAATTATGGTTTGTTATTAGTAAATGTTCTATTTGCAAACTTATTTTATATATCTACATGCCCATGGTTGCATAAAAATTTCTTAGGCAAAAAAGGATTACAAGTGGTAAAAGGTTTAAGAAGCCCTGATCTAGCCAGTTCTCTAAGGCTAAGTTGTTGACTTATACTGGTAGAAGGAAAAGGGCTCAGCAACCCTACATACCACAGTGCTGGTCCTCCCTGAACAGCTCATGCATCCCTATTGCCATTATTATTTAATATAAGCAAGCTCCTCTGTTTAGTTTTTAAATTCCTCATACTTCAGAACTAATTTTTCAATTTTATTGTTCATATTTATTCCTCTTCCCATGCTCTGTGATCCAGTTAAATTGGCCTTTTTGTCCTTTCTCACACAGGGTGCTCAGTCTCCCATCTTTGTGCTTTTGTTCTAACCTAGAATGTGCTTCCACATTATGCCCATCTTTTAGAATTTCTTGTTTCCTTCAAAATTCTGCTCTTACAACATCATTTATGTGGTGCTTTTTCTGTCCACCTCCATCCTCCACCTCCAGCTGCTAATGACCTTCCTTCAAAAATTTTACTTTTATTTTCTCACAAGCACCTGAGATCAGGGATGATTTCATTTTAGTGTTTGTATGCATAGAGCTTACTACATATCATAGGCATTTAATTAATACTTCTTCTTGATTAATACATAAAATAAGAGGATTCAAATATATGTTCTTCAAGATCCCTCCAGCTTTTATGTTTTGTGATTCAAACAAGGGGTGGGAAGGAGGGAATAGTTCAACTTTAAAGTATTTTATGAATAAAGGCAAGGAAATTAGATAGTTCTGCACTTAGATAGGGACCAAGAAACATCTCCATTTACCAAAAATATAATATAGAGAAGAATCTGGAAAATTCAATAAGTGTGGAAAAATAGTATTATAGGATCACAAAATTAGAAGGAAACTTAATGTTTACATAGACTAACCCCCTCATTGAATAGATGAGACAAACCAGAAAAATTAAATAATTTGCACAAAATTATGCAGCCAACAAATGAAAGTATTAAAATTTGAACCCAGGTTTTCTGATTCCAAATAATCGTACAATATTTATTTTTAAACTACTTCTAGCTAAAAGTTAAAGTCAGAATATGAAGAATCTTTAATGCCACGCTAAGACTGTAAAACCAACCAAACAAACAAACAAAAACCCTTTATAAAGTAGAGAATGATTAAAGAGCTTTTAGCAAAAGAGTGATATTATTAGACTTTTTCATGAGGAAAATTGATCTGATAGCAATGTGAGAGAAATATAAAGGGAAAAGTCTGGGAGAAGAAAGACCATTTTAAAGTTATTAAAATAGATAATGGTGAGGGCAGTGGAATTAGTAAAAAAAAAAAAAAAAAAAGGGACAGCTATGAAAGGTAAGAGTCAAAAATAACACAAAAGTTTTAAATGTAGATAACTGAGTAAGGTAAATGCTTATGCCACTGACAGAAATGGAGAACTGACTAATTCACCTCTTCAATAGGCATTCATTAAATGCCTACTAAACAGCAAAGCACTATACGAGAAGCTGGAATGTTAAAAGGAACAACTTTCACATTGACCACCTACTGTGCTTGCTTCTTTTATACATACAAAGATAAAGAGTTTACAATCAAGTAGAGAAGATAAGATTATGCCAATAACTACAATCCAAGTCAGGATATGATAAGTACCTTAAGAGAATGATTTAGGGCCATTGGAGGTCAGAAATTGCTCTCATAACTGTATGGGATGATTAAAGAAAACTTGTTTTTAGCTAACCTTTGAAAGATCTTGACAAGTAGAGTTTTCAGTGGCCTTTCAGGCAAGGAGAATGCATGAATCAAATACTCAAAGATAGAAAAGGGGAAGCTTGGCTATTTAATTAATTACCAAACAAATATCAGTAGTCCAATTGGACTAGAACATTGAAGATCTACTGGAAAATAATGTGAGGAAAGTCAAGAACATTGAGACCATAAGGCTGAAGACTTATACCAAATCAAAGAGTCTGGTCTTTGTCTAGTAGGCAATGGGAGACAACTGAAATTTTTTGAATAGGCTCATATTCCTACTTAAGAAAGAATAATCTAATGGTGATGCAAAAGAGAAAGAAAGAAAGATAAAAGGGAGGGAGGGAGGAAAGGAGGAAGGAAGGAAGGAAAGAAAAAATGAAGGAAGGAATGCCAGTTGCAATAGATCAGGAGAAAAATAATAAAATTTAAAAGTAGGACAGTAACAGTGACAATGGCTACATGCAGAGGAATGAGGCACTAAAAAAAAAAAAAAAAATTCCTGATCTTGATAATTGAATGAAAGTCAGAGCAAGTGTGGCCTGAATCGATAGATAAATGTGTCTGCCATTAACAAAAATTGGAAAATAAAGTTCTGGCTTTCTTGAATGTTAAACAAGTTGGATTTGAAGTGTTAATGGAAAAGTTAAGTAGAAATGTATAGTAAATGGTTGGGAATGTAGAATTGGGAAACAAAAAAGATGCTGCAGCTGGGGATAGGGATTAGGGAATCATCCACTTAGAAGGAATAGAAACTGTGGAGAAAGATGAGAGGGCAAAAGATAGAGAGAAATAAGGTAAAGAAAAAAATAAGAAAGATTAAAAAATAAGCTTAAGGCAAAACTATAGAATATGTCCACATGAATTCTGGGTGGAGGGGGAAAAAATCTGTGACAAGACTAGTCAAAAAGGTAAGATGAAAATCAGAGTATTTCAGTGTCATGAGAGGCATCGAATGATTGTCAAGCAGGAGGCAATAACCATTAACAGATGCTATAGTGCAGTCAGAGGTGGTAAAGACTGAGAAAAGGTCATTGGATTTGGCAATTAGGAGTCCACCAGATTGCAAAGGGTTGAAGACTGAGTAATGACAAAAAATCTAGAGAGAAAAGGCAGACTAATCTTTTAAAATGTTTAGTGGAAAAGAAAGAAGATATAGAATAAAATAGCTTATTTGAGAATATAGTACAGTCAAGAATAGGATTTTATTTTAGCATGCAGGATCCCTGAGCATGCATCTAAGCAGAGATTAAGAACAAAAGAAGAGAAAGAGACTGAAAATACACAAAAGTGGACAAGGTCATAAAGACAAGGGGGAGGAGAGAGAGAGAGAAGATTAGGAAGAATAAAATAATGATAGTTCATATTTAAATAGTACTTTATGGCTTATCAAATGACATAAAAACTTTGTGAGGTAAAAAGTGCAAGCATCATTTATTCCTTCTATTTCACAGATCCAGGAACTGAGACTCAAGAGTAAAGTGTCCTTCCTAATGATATTTAGCTAGAAATGTTTGAGCTGGACCTTAAACACAAGTCATACAACTCCAAGTTCAATCATTGCATATATATATGGCTAAGGCTAAGAAAAAAGGAATGATGCCTCATTCTCAGACATGAGACAAAGAGGAAAGAGTAACTTCAAAGACAGGTAGGCTGTGGATAGGTCTAGAAAATCATAGCACTTGAGTATTTACAAGATGTTTTGCACTCATTCTTCCAATTAAGACTCACAACCACCTCGAGAGGCAGTAGATAAAGCAATATTATTATTTCCATTATGTAGATAAAGAAAGAGAGGAACAAAGTAGTCACTTGCTTTCCCCATAATTACATGGGTAATACCTGAGAGATGAAAAACTCAAAACCAGTTTCCTGAATTCAAGTCCACTATGTCATGTTAAAAAGTGTAGTGTAGTGTAAAAGGGAGGCTCCTTCAATGGGGCATGCTATCAACAAATGCCCCAGGAGCTACTTAAGGACACTCATATTCTAAGTCATTCAGAACATATAAGACACAACATTCCTATTGACATTTGGGAAGTTTAAACAGATAATGTAAGTGATACTTTTTTTTTTTTTTTTTTTTTTAAATGAATGAAAGTGATACATAGATCAGCAACTTAGAATTTAGACCAAGCTACTGCCAAGAAGCAGTGGAATTATTTAGGGAAGAATAGTGCCCAAGTTAGTTTATACTATCAAAAAAAAAAAAAAAAAAAGCATTTTCTTTTATATCCCCAAATGTGGTGAATTCAACATCATCATAATAATATTTACTGTCAGTTAAAGCCTGTCAAGTGAAAAATACTTCCAGGCTATAGCCCTTTTTCATTGGTGTCTTTTCCAATTTAAATAAGCCCTTTCCAATAGACTTTGATTTCTGGGGATCTCACACCCAAATCTCTCAGATCTCTTTTCAGGATTAGAAACTATTCACATGTCAGTCTGGCCATCTATCACCCTTGTAGGGGAGATGACATCTTCATGGATACCAGTCCATTTCAAGGATCAGCATCAGTTTGCTAACTTCAATATGCCTCTCATCCAACTGGTGATTTATTATCTGACTCTCTGGTTCCTCACAGCCTTCATGTCATCCTTTTCCCACACTCTCAAATCTTAGTGTGTTTATGCATGTGCATATGTGTGCTTCTACCATAAAAAGCCATTGTTGGAGACACACAGACTTGGGACACATCCATTAAGGTACTTCCTCTACAGGGCCCCTAAAAGTCTAATTATGTCAGATGTACTTGGGTTTAATGTCAATGTCATGTGAGCTGACAGAGCTCAGAAGATTTATAGCACCTCCTGCCTCCAGCTCTCCTTGTCCACCACTGAGGGGAATGCATCCCCCCACCTTCAGTTTTAAATTAGTTTGAGCTATCAGATAATCTGAGATCCTGTTTTTATGATTCTACAGTCTTCAAGGTATTACACTGAGACTGTAAATTAATTTTAATTTCACAAGCATTTCTTAGGCTCCTATTATTATGTATAGGTACTAGGGCTATAAAGACAAAGATACAAGGCCTGCCCTTTCTGAGTTTATTTTCTATTGGGGGAATACAATACATATTCAGAGAAATAAATGCAAAGTTTATACATAGTAATATATTTTAAAAAGTTGTAGCACCTTTGTTCATCTGTAAGAAATACATGTATGTGAATGTCAATATTGAAATCCCTCAATCAGATTGACCAAGAGAAAAGTAAATGGGAAGAGGGGGTTCTGCAAGAAATAAATATCAATTCATCATACTTCAAAAGGATTCAAGAAACATATATTAAGTATCCAGCTGGAAAATACTTAAATATTTGTAAAATTGAATTGAACTGAACTAAACCAAGCTGAGTTGAACTGAATTGAGTTGAATTGAATGTTTATCCTAAAACCTTAGAGCTGGCTAGGACCTTAACTATTTCTCAAATAAGCTGAGATAATCAGAGTAATCATCCTTAGGGCAAAGCCTGCCTATATCCTCCACTGCCTGATATGTGCCTAACACTTTGGCATGCTTGCTCCATTTTAAATGACCATAGATGGGTCTGCCCTTCAGGAGAATGTTCTGGTATTGCTTATTTGGTCAGTGAATGGGGAAGGAAAAGGAGTGGGGGTGGGAGGAAGTGGAGGAGGGGGAAGAGAAAAATCTAATGAGAACTTTGGAAATACAGATGCTGAGCCCACTGCCATTTCAAGATTTCACCCAGCCCAATACTTTCATTTCTTCAGAAACCAAACAATGAAATCCCTTGTCTGCTCTGTAGTTTGAGACCATCATATGAGCAGATTATGAGAAGAATCTTCTCACGTTCACAAGCATTCCATGATTTTGATACTGTTTGTTTTGATGTCACACTCAGAAAAACTTGTTCCACCAGGATACATGTTCTGTAGCTTGTTGATTCAATCTCCTGCTTCTTCCAGTGACAGCCTGTCTCAACATTGTCAATACCTTTTCAGAGCTGACAATAAGCAGACATGATGGCAGGCTCTACTTGTCTGCTTGCTTAATGATCTCACTGATGACATGCAGGTGTTCAGTGGGGCTGTACCTAGTCTTGAAGCTCTCTTGTTCTCTTGGGTGGTTGTAGTGCTGTCTCCATTAGCTTCCAGACTCATTGCCAATAGAATGTAAAAAAAAAAAAAAATGTTCTGAGTCCTTGCCAAGACAAGATTAGAGATGTGTGGTCATAGATTTCTGTCTCTCTGTCTCTTTCTCTCTCTGTCTCTCTCTGTCTCTCTCTGTCTCTGTCTGTCTCTCTCTCTCTCTCTCTGTCTCTCTCTCTCTCTCTCTCTCTCTCTCTCTCTCTCTCTCTCTCTCTCTCTCTTTCATAATTTGTGAATCGTTAGGTCAGCTTATCTACCACATTAAAATATATCAAAACCATCACTTCTAGTCAGACATAGATATTTGAAGAGTTGATTATACATACAAACATATATGTGTGTGTCTTTGTGTGTGTGTATATTTTTTCAATCAGACCTGTAATTTCATTCATGTAAGAAATTTAATGTACTAATACGAGTCTGCAAATTATAGCCTTAAAGAGCCGTTCAGCACTGTAAGGGTAAGTATATTGTTCAGGTTCATACAGAGAGCATATGTAAGGAGTTGAACTCGGGTCTTCCCAGTATTTATGCCATTTTACCAAAGCTGCATCCGTAAAGTCGTACACAAATATCAGTTATCATTAACTTCTCTGAGTTTCCTTATCTATAAAAAGGAGGTAATAAAAACTTAATGATCTAACTCACAGGTTTACCTCTCCTTATATTAAAAAAAAAAACATTACTGTTTAATGTTTATGCCATTAAAATCAAGAATACAATATTGTTATTAAATATTCTTTAAATCATACAGCTCCTTTATGAAGTATTTTATATATTTTGTACAGTGGAGTTATGGCCCAAACCCCTAACCCCCTTTTTTAAAAGGAAGAAAGACTAGAAAAAGTATGTCACAATTGGAAATCAAGTACAGGCCTTAAGCTTCCCTTGCCACAGCTGCAGCCCATAGATAGTATTCCTTCAGATTATATAAGATATCTGCTGTGATTGATTAGATCTATATCCTTTTGTTTATATTTATTCTGGTTTACCACTCCTAAGGATACCTTTTCTTCAGAGTTTCTAATTCTGATCTTCTTAGGTCTTGGTTACTGGGCAGTTATTGATAGATTTATGCTAGAAGTGCACATGTCAACAAATGTATTTAGTATGCTTTTAATCAGTGTGCTATCAAATTATTTGGAAGGAGGATGAGCAAAAGGTCCAGATGGAGAATCCTGGTCAGGGTCTTCTATAGAATGTAGCTTTTAAGCAGAATCTGACATAATTCAATCTGTCAACAAATTTATTATTGAGTGTCTACTATTTACAAGAGAGTGAATTAAAGATATGGGTATAGAAAAAAAGTGTTAGCTCAGTCCTTAATTTCATGGTCTCTTTCCTCCTTTCCAAGGCTAGCCCTGTCACTTTGCTGCCATCCCATCCTAGCTTCTCTGAGACATTGTGTCATTAATTTTAATTTAACAGACATTTAATGAATACTAGATATGTGCAAAGCATGGAAATCATTCATATATTTCTCTCTACTGCTTTTTTCCTTCTGCCTTCAGATATTGACCTTGCTGCCCTTTTTAACTCCCAACCTATTTCTTTCTTTCCTTTCACAAAGACTAGGTTTCAAGGATGAATGGTCCACATCAGCTGTCTCATTGTCTCCATCTCCCATTTCCTGCTTCTTCTTGCTAATTTGATTTTTCCTCCTTCCCACTTAGTGCAACCCAACTCTTAAAAGTCATTAATGACCTCTCATTTTTAGCTCCTCAATATTTGTTTTCCTATGTCTCCTGAAAATCTTTCACGTTATTGTTTCCTCCCTTTTTGATTCTTAGTTTTCTGTGATACTTTTGATCATTCTGTCCATTCCCTTGCTTCCTTTTCTGCCTTTTCTTCTTCTGCTGAATTATTATTTAGCCCTTATCCTCTGACTGTTTCTGTCTCTGTCTCTCTCTATATATATATAAATGTATACACACAAAGACATAGATTATATATATACACATATGTATATATGCATGTATGTAATGTGTATTATGTGTGCATGTATACATGTGTACACATTTTACAAACATTATATATGTGTATATATTTCCTAATATTATTCATTTTATTTCCTATAATTTTGATTTATAAACATTGTAGCATATGAGAGTCAGTCATAAAGTCAAAATATATGTGTAACTATGGCTGGGTGACTATGGATCAGTCATCAAACTTTTCCAGACTCCAGGCAGCTCTTTAAGGTTCTAAGTTGCTGACCTAATGCTAACCTATATTAGTAGTAGTCATTTCTTACCAGCATTACCCTATACCAAGGAAATTACTTATTCTGTGAGGTATAAAAAATTTGATATACATAATTTCTGGGTAATTATTTTATTAATCATACTAACAACAATTAATAAAAGGGGTCAGTGACACTCTCAAATACCAAATGCTCCTCATGAAATCTACTAAATGCTTATATGCCCTTGGAAAAGTGGGTGTTTTTGAAGGTCACAAGAACTCTTATTGATTAACAGTTAATGAAAAGAATGAATATTATAATGAGAAGTGGACCTTTAAAGGTCTGGGGATCACTCAGTCCTAGACAAAGAGATTTATCTTTTATCCAACCTAACCCCACTTAGAAAAAAATAAACAAAAGTGTGTCCACCTCTGCTCAGACCAGGCTGACTGGAACACAATAGTCCAGAAGTCACCTTAGATTGGATTTTTTGTGAGGTTCTGTAGTTGAGTGGGGAAACAACTTCATCTAGATAAGATAGTCCAGGTAGTATAAATTTGGGGAAAGATCAAGGATCTCCCCAATAATTTATTTAATAATCACTTCTTTCAATCTCATTTTTTGTTCTGTTCATGAAACTATTTTAGGCAAGAAATTTAGCCAAGATGTGCTCATTCCTTTTCAATATTGTGAAGAGAGGTCACTAGGGTCTTAGAATAGAGGGGACATTCAGGAGATTATTGTACCACTATTCAGGAAATCTGCTTACTGGATATTTGCAGAAAGCCTTGGAAAAAAAACCCACAATGATGATAGAATTATTTGCAACATCACCTTTGGTATTATTGCTATATACTGTTATGGAGATTATGTTGGTGATCTAACAACAGCAACAAAAACTTGATTTCTATGATGTTATGTTTTTTCCCTTTTATATTAGTCATATGATTCCCTCAATCATATGTAATAGAAAGTTATTTTTGTTATAGTGGAGGGATGGAGCTTGAATGAGGAGGGAATATATTTCTTTAGAACAGGACTATGATACCATCCATTATTCTATGTGTGAGATCAATCCTACAGATTCCCATTTGTTACTAATTCACTAATTCTTCCTACTGGATTTCTAACTATTAAAATAACATTTAAAACAATAACAACACAAAAAAGCATTTGTAGCAGTACAGAAAGGGCAGAAATTTCAGTGTATATAAGTGCTATGCCAAAGAAAAATATTGACACATGGAAACATCTATATGTTCTACAAGAAGGTGAATACTTAAAAACCTGCAAAGTATTCTTCTGATTGTCAAGAAATACAATATAAGACTTGAATGTATTTGTGAGTAGAATTTCCATGCCTTTCATCCACAGGGCATTAGAATACAATCTGAAGTGCTCAGATTTTTTTTTTTTTTGCTCTATATGTCAAAAAATCTTACATTAAAATCAAATTTGGGCTTTCCACAGAACAGTTCATACCTGAAAACGTTGCAGACTATCAAGTTACAAATGAAAAGATTCAAACTTTAGAAAAACTGTGTTTTTATGTTTGATGTGTGTGTTTGTCTATTCTTTATGCTTCAATGGTTAAGCCCTCAAAAATAAATCACTTGAAAAAAACAAAATAAAACAAAAAAAATAAAGATTCATTTGTATTTCTTAAGAGAAAAAAGAGAAGAATATTCTGAAAAAGCAAACATACCCATTTAAAAAATTTGTTGTGACACATATGCCCACATCAAGTAGATAACAACACATTGTAGTAGAGCATTCCCATTGGCCCTTACCTGAAAGGATGGGAAAAGATCAATGGGAATGTTCCCTTAAGGTGTGAAAGTATATTTCACCCAATCTCTATGCTATCATACCTAGGCTGTGACTTTGGTCTAAAAGTATTCAAATATGGAATTAAAATTGTAAAATATCTAATTCTAGAGACAACAGACCCAAGTACATGAGTAATGGAGCTTTTTCCCCCTGCTAGAAAAAATAATTTGAACTATTTATACTTTGTATTTCAGCACTAGTACAGGATTTTAATTTATAGGCAGACCTTGCTTTATTTAGCAAACCCAACATATGAAAATTGTATTTGCACAAAAGATAAACTGGAGTAAGTCAATTCCCTTTACAAAAGGATTTCTGCTTTACAAAGATATTCAACACAAGATTCCTTTAAATAGTGAAATGCCCTAATGAATACAAACTATGATTTCATTTACAAAAACCTGGTGCACTGTACCACTTTTCAGAAAGGCAACTACAGCAAGTAAAGTCTACCTGTTGTTGAGGTTTTTTGTTTGCAGACAATTTTTTTTGTTTGTTTATTTTTACAGGCAATATTTTGTGACTCTAGACTTCAGTATCAAAATACAACACATTCATTTTTTCTGAAAATTCATTGGGTATGCCTTCAAACACACTCAACTTCATTTTAAGAAAGTTCTTGAGCCATAGACAACTAAGGCAAATTTCCATCTCTCTCTACTATAGTTACTCTTATCAATACAATAAACAATTCTAGGCAGTGACTAGAAAAAAAAATTTTAAGTCTTAGATAGCTACCATATACCCAAATAAACATAGCTTTAAGAGTTTTAAGGAATCTAAGGGATCATATTTTCTTTTTGCTCAAAATAAAATTACATCTAGAGGACTGATGAAGAAGCAGACTTCTCATAAAAAAAAAGTGATGGTCTTATAACAGAATTTTTTAACATAGCCAATACCAGACATTATTTTGTTTGATTGTGAATATATTTTACAACCATTTTATGGGGAATGGATAATAAGAAAAGAAGAATTGAGGAAAGAAAGTTTTTATTATGTATTCCTCCAAATAGTGATTATCATATCCAATTTCCTCTTTTTTTTTACATCATCATTATTATCACAGTTATCATTGTACAACTTTTCTTTAAAGTATTCAAAGCATCTTCCAATTAATTATTCATTTTACCCTCATGACAACTATTATTATTATGTTATTATTATCCCGTTTCATTGATAAGAAAACTGATGCATAGAGAAGTCAAATAACCTCTCCAGGATTACATAGACAGTAAGTGTCTGAAAGCTAAATTTGAATATAGATCTCCCTGACTTCAGCACACTATTTACTGAGCCATTTACTTGCTGCTTTATTCTTTGGGACTGTTCAAACTTAGTAAATTTCTTCTTTTATCTTTCAAATCCTTTTATAAATTTATTAAGCTTATATTAATTATCATGCTCTGAACTGATTTTTTTTTCAGTATACCACCTAGGATAAGGAAAGATTAAACTAGTTGAGGCTAGAAAAATGAGAGGCTGAGTTTGTGGAGAGAGACAGGCAGATAGAGAGACAGAGGCAAAGACAGAGAGGCAGGAAGGGAGAAGGAAAAAGAGAGGGAGAGGAAAAAGAGAAGGAGAAAGGAATAGTGGAAGGGAGGGAAGGAGAGACAGAGTGAGTGTGTGTGTGAGAGAGAGAAGAGAGAAGGGGGGGGAGGGAGAGAGAGATGTTGAAAGGAGAACATGAAGAAAGATATAGAGAGAAATTGAGAAAGAGGTATCTGGTTCCAGGCTACAAAGAAGCCAGAAGTGAAAGAGGTACAAAAACACTTGAATACTTGATAGAACTGGACATTGGCAAAGTACAAACTGCATCCTATAGGGTAACTAAGTGAAATACATTAAAAATAGAAGACTTTTTGGTGTAATTTGAAAGGTGCCAAGCAAAATTTATTTGAATAGACATTGTGCCTTCATTACATACAAATTCCTCTTGGAGAGATTTCACATTAAAGAAACTATTTGTCTTTAACACTATTTTAGTACTTATAATCTCCATGCCTTGTCAGACTAAGGGGCTCTCTTTTGAGTCCACAGTTGTCTCAGCACAGGGAAAGAGTGCTTAAAAGACTCAGAGTTTCAATGGGGCATAGAGAAGGAATTTGAAAAAAAAGGTCAGATATGGGGAGTATTGTTTTTCATCTTCTGGGACTGTGTCTTGGTCTTCAACTCCAGTCTGCTGAGTTTTGTGACTTTGACAGTGATTAGAGCAATATTATGACTTTATTATTATTATTATTATAGCTTTTTATTTTTTTTATTATATATATATATATATTTTATAATATTATCCCTTGTATTCATTTTTCCAAATTACCCCCCCTCCCTCTATTCCCTCCCCCCGACGACAGGCAATACCATACATTTTACATGTGTTACAATATAGTCTAGGTACAATACATGTGTGCGAATATCATTTTCTTGTTGCACAATAAACATTAGAATCCGAAGGTACATGCAACCTGGGCAGACAGATATTAGTGCTAACAATTTTCATTCCCCTCCCAGTGTTTCTTCTCTGGGTGCAGCTACCCCTGTCCATCATTGATCAACTGGAAGTGAGTTGGATCTTCTTTATGTTGAAGATTTCCACTTCCATCAGAATACATCCCCATACAGTATTGTTGTTGAAGTGTACAGTGATCTTCTGGTTCTGCTCATTTCACTCAGCATCAGTTGATTTAAGTCTCTCCAGGCCTCTCTATATTCCTCCTGCTGGTCATTTCTTACCGAGCAATAATATTCCATAACCTTCATATACCACAATTTACCCAACCATTCTCCAACTGATGGACATCCATTCATCTTCCAGTTTCTAGCTACAACAAAAAGAGCTGCCACAAACATTTTGGCACATATATGTCTCTTTCCGCTCTTTAGTATTTCTTTGGGATATAATCCCAGTAGTAGCGCTGCTGGGTCAAAGGGTATGCACAGTTTGATAACTTTTTGGGCATAATTCCAGATTGCTCTCCAGAATGGCTGGATTCTTTTGCAACTCCACCAGCAATGTATTAGTGTCCCAATTTCCCCACATCCCCTCCAACATTTGTCATTATTTGTTCCTGTCATCTTAGCCAATCTGACAGGTGTGTAGTGGTATCTCAGAGTGGTCTTAATTTGCATTTCTCTGATCAGTAGTGATTTGGAACACTCTTTCATGTGAGTGGATATAGTTTCAATTTCTTCCTCTGAGAATTGTCTGTTCATATCCTTTGACCATTTATCAATTGGAGAATGGTTCGGTTTCTTATAAATTATGGTCAGTTCTCTATATGTTTTGGAAATGAGACCTTTGTCAGAACCTTTGTTTTTAAAAATATTTTCCCAATTTGTTACTTCCCTTCTAATCTTGTTTGCATTAGTATTATTTGTACAGAAACTTTTTAATTTGATGTAATCAAAATCTTCTATTTTGTGATCAATAATGATCTCTAGTTCTCCTCTGGTCATAAATTCCTTCCTCCTCCACAAGTCTGAGAGGTAGATTATCCTCTGTTCCTCTAATCTATTTATTATCTCCCTCTTTATGCCTAAATCATGGACCCATTTTGATCTTATCTTGGTATATGGTGTTAAGTGTGGATCCATATCTAATTTCTGCCATACTAATTTCCAGTTTTCCCAACAGTTTTTTTCCGAATAATGAATTTTTATCCCTAATGTTGGAATCTTTGGGTTTGTCAAAGATTAGATTGCTATAGATGTACCCTTTTTTGTCCTTTGTATCTAATCTGTTCCACTGATCTACCGGTCTATTTCTTAGCCAATACCAAATGGTTTTGGTGACTGCTGCTATATAATATAGCTTTAGATCAGGTACACTTAGACCACGTTCCTCTGAGTTTTTTTTCATTAGTTCCCTTGCAATTCTTGACCTTTTATTCTTCCATATGAATTTTGTTGTTATTTTTTCTAGGTCATTAAAATAGTTTCTTGGGAGTCTGATTGGTATAGCACTAAATAAATAGATTAGTTTGGGGAGTATTGTCATCTTTATTATATTCGCTCGGCCTATCCAAGAGCACTGAATGTCTTTCCAATTATTTAAATCTGATTTTATTTTTGTGGCAAGTGTTTTGTAATTTTTCTCATATAATTCCTGACTTTTCTTTGGTAGATGGATTCCCAAATATTTTATACTCTCAACATTTGTTTGGAATGGAATTTCTCTTTGTATCTCTTGCTGTTGCATTTTGTTAGTGATATATAAAAATGCCGAGGATTTATGTGGATTTATTTTGTATCCTGCCACTTTGCTGAAATTTTGAATTATTTCTAGTAGCTTTTTAGCAGAGTCTTTGGGGTTCTCTAAGTATACCATCATGTCATCTGCAAAAAGTGATAGTTTAATTTCCTCATTACCTACTCTAATTCCTTGAATCTCTTTCTCGGCTCTTATTGCCGAGGCTAGCGTTTCTAGTACTATATTGAATAGTAATGGTGATAGTGGGCAACCTTGTTTCACTCCTGATCTTACTGGGAAAGGTTGCAGTTTATTTCTATTGCATATTATGCTTACTGACGGTCTTAAATATATACTCCTGATTATTCTAAGGAATAATCCATTTATTCCTATACTCTCAAGAGTTTTTAGTAGGAATGGATGTTGGATTTTGTCAAATGCTTTTTCTGCATCTATTGAGATGATCATATGGTTCTTATTAATTTGATTATTAATATGGTCAATTATATTAATAGTTTTCCTAATATTAAACCAGCCCTGCATTCCTGGAATAAATCCTACTTGATCATAGTGTATTATCTTGGAGATGATTTTCTGAAGTCTTTTTGCTAATATCTTATTTAAGATTTTAGCATCAATATTCATTAAGGAGATTGGTCTATAATTTTCTTTCTCAGTTTTCGATCTACCAGGTTTAGGTATCAGTACCATGTCTGTGTCATAAAAGGAGTTTGGTAGGACTCCTTCATCCCCTATTTTTTCAAATAATTTATATAACATTGGGGCTAATTGTTCTTTAAATGTTTGGTAGAATTCACATGTGAATCCATCTGGCCCTGGGGATTTTTTCCTGGGGAGTTGATTAATAGCTTGTTCTATTTCTTTTTCTGAAATGGGACTATTTAAGCAATTTATCTCCTCCTCTGTTAATCTAGGGAGCCTATATTTTTGGAGAAAGTCATCCATTTCACTTAAGTTATCAAATTTATTGGCATAAAGTTGGGCAAAGTAACTCATTATTTCTCTAATTTCCTCTTCATTGGTGGAAAGATCCCCCTTTTCATTTGTAAGACTATCAATTTGATTTTCCTCTTTCTTTTTTTGGATCAAATTTACCAAAGGTTTATCTATTTTATTGGCTTTTTCATAAAACCAACTCTTGGTTTTATTTATTAATTCAATAGTTTTTTTACTTTCAATTTTATTGATTTCTCCTTTTAATTTTTGTATTTCGAGTTTAATTTTTGGTTGGGGGTTTATAATTTGGTCTTTTTCTAGCCTTTTAAGTTGTAAGCCCAATTCGTTAATCTTCTCTTTCTCAATTTTCTTCAAATAAGCCTCTAAAGATATAAAATTTCCCCTTATTACTGCTTTAGCTGCATCCCAAAGATTTTGATATGATGTCTCATCATTATCATTATCTTGGGTGAAATTGTTAATTGTTTCTATAATTTGCTCTTTCACCCAGTCATTCTTTAAGATGAGATTATTCAGTTTCCAATTACTTTTTGGTCTATTTACCCCTAACTTTTTACTGAATGTAGCTTTTATTGCATTGTGATCTGAGAAGAAGGCATTTATTATTTCTGCCTTCCTACATTTAATTTTGAGATCTTTATGTCCTAATATATGGTCAATTTTTGTATAGGATCCATGAACTGCTGAGAAGAAAGTATATTCCTTCCTATTGCCATTCAGTTTTCTCCAAAGGTCTATCATACCTAGTTTTTCTAATGTTCTATTTACTTTTTTAATTTCTTTCTTGTTTGTTTTGTGGTTTGATTTGTCTAAATCTGAGAGTGCAAGGTTGAGATCTCCCACTATTATAGTTTTACTGTCTATTTCTTCTTGCAGTTCTCTTAACTTTTCCTTTAGAAAGTTAGATGCTATACCACTTGGTGCATATATGTTTAGTATTGATATGGCTTCCTTATTTATGCTACCTTTCAGCAGGATATAGTTTCCTTCCTTATCTTTTTTAATGAGATCTACTTCTGCTTTTGCTTGATCTGAGATAAGGATAGCTACCCCTGCTTTTTTGGCTTTACCTGAAGCATAATAGGCTCTGTTCCAACCTTTTACCTTTACTCTGTATGTATCTCCCTGCTTTAAGTGTGTTTCCTGTAGACAACATATTGTAGGGTTCTGCTTTTTGATCCAATCTGCTATCCGTCTCCGTTTGAATATTATAGCTTTTTATTGACAAAACATATGCATGCATAATTTTTCAACATTTTGACCCTTGCAAAACTTTTTGTTTCAACTTTTCCTCTCCTTTCCCCATCCCCTTTTCCTAGATGGTAGGTACTCCAATACATGTTAAATATGTTAAATCCAATATACGTATACATATTTATACAGTTATCTGAGCAATGTTTTAACTTAAAGAAAAGTCTTCCAGACCATTTTAGTCATTTGTGTGAAATACTAACTTTACAAAGCAATATAGTTGCTATAAACGAAGAGGAAATTTTTATACATTGCTGTTTTCCTTTTATGTTCAAAATCTAGCACAGTGCCTTGATACAGAGTAAGTGCTAAATAAATATTCAGTAAAATGAATGCTGAATGAATTTATAACCTAGGTTTAAAGCCTGGAATATTCTGCATAATATTCTCCTCTTTGATGGAGAGAATGATGACTCAGTGCTATATAAGCCTTTATAAAGGGCAAAGTTGGTAGGAGGGCTTTGAAGAGAGGAGAAAATATTTTCTCTTACTTTAAAAGAGGACATGTATGATACTAGATAGGATCAATTCCAGAAAAAGAGACTCTTCTGAAGATTTATAAGAGGAAACTGGAGCTTCAAGATGACCCCATTTCTAGTTTTCTTTTCTAAGGACTTTGGGGAATTTCCTTATGAGTGAGATCAAGGCTTCTCTCTCTCCATAAAATAAGATTTCAGTTCACTACCATTTAAAGAGCATATTAACTCATTTCTGGTATATTCTAATCTGTCAATTTTTCTTTCATTTTATATCTAATTAGATAAATGAGTTTACTTACTATTTATCTTTCATAATGCTGTGTATGTTTTTTCACCTAGTACTGGAGAAAAGAACCAAGCCAGTAAGTATAAATTTGGGGTATTCTTTCCTTGAATCCAATGACATCAAGTACTAAGAACAGCAAAAATTTATGCAACAAATAGATAAAATTCTAGACTGGTAGCCCTTGTGGCCCCATCTCCTATTATCCTCCAGGAAGGCATAAAAGACTTCTTTGGAAAGGAGTTGACAAGATTACAGAGACATCTCTCCATGGTTTTCCACAAGTAGCATTAAGACAACCCCTCTTGAAATATACATTTTACATAAGTAAAATATATGACAGAAATGAAGGAATGAGGTAAAGCCAAGATGGTGAAGGCAGGGACTCACTTAAACTCTACCTCAAGCCCCTCCAAATACCTTAAATAATGACTTTAAATAAATTTAAGAGTGACATAATTTACCAAAAAGATGGGGTAAAGCAATTTTACAAGTCAAGATAACATAGAAGACCAGCAGGAAATGTTTGAGAGAGGAGCATAGTCCACACCAGCATAGACTTGACACTAGAAAAGCAGGAACAGGTTTTGAGGTAACTAAGTGGCAGCGGTGACATTTTCCAGCTCTATCAGTCAACAGACCATCAGGAGATGGGTCAGAAGAAGATCTAAAGAGGTCCCTTTTCTGATACCAAGGGCAGGACTCTATCCATTGCCTTTACTTAGATCTAAGTCATAGCCTTGGGTCTTAGTCATATTAAGAAGAAAAGCTTGTGGCCACAAGGTAGCAGAAACCCTATTCACAGTTCCAGGGTTGAAAAGAGTGTTTCTGGTTGAACAAATCAGTGAACAATATAGGATAGTAGTAAACATAACTTTCCCTAGATCATTCAACCTTGGAAGAACCCAAAACTTAGAGGTCCCCAGAATTACCTCTGAAAACAACTACACAAAAAACTTGAATCTAAGTACAGTGTCCATTTCGATTGGGAAGCAGAGTCGCATTTTATCATAGAATTATATGTTAAGCATGTGGTCGGAAAAAATGAACAAACAGAAAATAAAAATGTTGACAATAGAAAGTCACTGTGGTGACAAGAAAGATCAAAACACATTCAAAACACATCAAAGTCAAAATCCCTTCAGCCAAAATCTCAAAGAAAAATAAAAATTGCTCTCAGGCCATAGATGAGCTCAATAAGCACTTTTAAAATCAAGTAAGAGAATTAAAGGACAGATTATGAAGAGAAATTAGAATGAAGCAAGAAAATCTTGGTGAGAAGGAGAGGGGAGAAAAACTCTTGTTAAAGGAGGCACAAAAATACCAAGAAAAATAAAATAGGCTAAATGGTGAGAGAGAGAGAGAGAGACAGACAGACAGAGAGAGAGAGAGAGAGAGAGAGAGAGAGAGAGAGAGAGAGAGAAGAACATCCAATGAAAAAAAATAATGCCTTGAAAAATAGAATAGGCCAAATGGAAAAAAGATATATAAGAATTCATTGAAGAGAAGAACTTAAAAAATAGAATCAGCCAAATGGGAAAGGAGGTACAAAAGTTTATTGTACAAAATAACTACTTGAAACTTAGAATTGAGCAAGTAGAAATTAATGACTTTATTATACATCAAGAAAAAACTCCAAAAAACTTTCTCATCATTGTATATGATATGAAAGATATGCATATGTTAATAGAAAGCAGAAGTTTGGATTGAATATGATAATATGGTTATCTTGAAAATTAAATTAAAGGATGAGAAAGAAGAATGCACTGGTAGAATGGAAAGGGAGAAATAGAATGGGATAAATTATCTGGTATAAAAGAGACCTGAAAAAGATTTTACACTGGAGGAGGAAATGGGGGAAACAGGGAGAGAAGCACATGAGCCTTATTCTTATCAAAATTGGCTCAAAGAGGAATAATATATACAGGCAATTAGTTATAGAAATATATCTTACCATGTAGTAAAGTAGGAAGGGAAAGGGATGAGAAGAGAAAGGAAGCTTATAAGAGGAAAGGCAATTTGGATGTGATAAAAGTCAGAAGCAACTTTTAAGAATTGGTAGGGTCTAAGGTTATTGATGTGAAAAATATTTTATAGAGATAGGGATGGCAAAGAGACAAGTAACTGGGAACTATAGATAAAACCAAGTAAATTAATTATGACATTTATTTCATCAAATAAATGTAAAAACCTAGTGAAGTGCATGTTTTAAAATTATTAAATAATTAAAATTGCCTTTTTCAAGACAGGATGTAAAACATCCTAGCAGGATGATTTCTACTCAAAGATTCACTACTTGTGAGAGAGATGGCAGAAGGAATTATAGTTATGACTTATCCACTGACACAAGTAACTTATGTTTTGGGAGCTCAGTTTCCTCATATAAAATTAAGGGGCTGAACTAGATGACATTAAACAAGAAGAAATCTTAAAATGCTAGATGTGTAATATCATTTTATAATTTTATTGTCATAGCTAAATAGTTTCTGCCAAATCTCACGACCTAACAAAATAATCTTAGTACAATGTATTTATTTGGCTATTTTCAGGCCAACTTTAGGAATTTAAATTTCAATTCAACTCAACTTTTATCTACTGTGTACCAAGTATTGTATTAAGTGCTTCCATCACAAAGAAAGACAGAAAAACAAGCTGCCCTCAAGGAGCTTTCAATCCAATGAAGTCTGTGAATAGTAGAACATAAGAAAGGATTCAAAATATGAGACAATAAATTTCCATTATAACAAATTCTATGTAATCAATATTGCACATTGCATACAGAGTTATCCACTTTTTCTATGCTTTCTTGTAGGTTTTGGTTTTGTTCTCTACAGTGTACTTTTTACTTTATTCTTTTTTCCCCTTTAATTTCCCCAAAACTCCTGAGAAAGCTATAATTAAGCACAGATATATTTATATATACACACATATGTGTGTGTACATAGACATATATACACATATATATGCATTCCTATATATATATATTTATAATCATATACATATGCATTCATATATATCTATATAAGACTAAATTTTCCTTATTTGTCTTGTTTCTCTGAAGGTGGATAACATCATCCTTCATAAATCCAAATCTTTCCATATTTTTCTAAATCCACCAATTTATTTCTGACACCATAGCAATATTGCAACTTTATATTATCTAGTTATTTTAGTCTAAAACAATATTGATTAATATGGCTGAATAATAGTTTCCTTATTTTTCTTTTTTGATGAAACATTTTAGCTTAACTTTGTCTATAACAAGTGATTGCTACCCTTGCTTTTTTTTTTCTAAAAAATTCTATTCCTGATCATTATCATTATGTTTCTGTGCATCTCTTATTTCCTATCCCACAGATTTCTCTGCTTTACTTCCATGAGTTATCTTACCTTGCTATTACTTAACCTATCCTGACTCCAGGGATCCTCTTTTATTCTCTCCCTTCACTCTTTCCCACCATTCTTTATCCTATTTCAGATAATCTATGCACTTTAGCCATTCCAGTTAATCTATCTACCCTTCTAGTCCACACTTTATTTTATTCCTTCCCCATCTTATTTCTTTTTAAATTTAGAACACTTTTATACTTTTTTTAATTCTCTCTCTCTCTTTCTCTCTCTCTCTATCTCTCTCTCTCTCTCTCTGTCTCTCTTTGTCTCTCTCTCTCTCTCTCTCTCTCTCTCTCTCTCTCTCTCTCTCTCTCTCTCTCTCTCTCTCTCTCTCTCTCTCTCTCTCCTGTGTGTGTGTGTGTGTGTGTGTGTGTGTGTGTTTCTCTCAATGTCTCTCTGTCTCTCAATATTTTGAAGGGAAGAATTTCAAAATTGTTTTTACATGTCATTGAGAAAAATAAAATATTAAATAAAAAATAAATTAATGAATGGTCCATTCATTAGATGATGCTGTGCAGCATAGTCAAAACCCTGCTATGTAGCTCTTTTCTCAGGGGAAAAAAAAAAAAAAAAAAAAAAAAAAAAAAAAAAAAAAAAAAAAAAAGGAAATTAAGGGTAAGCCCATCAAGTAGGGAATGACTGAATAAATTTTAATATATGATTATGATGAATTACTATTGTGCTGTAAGAAATGATGAGCAGGATGCTCTCAGAAAAATCTGGAAAGACTTCCATGAGCTCATGCAAAGTGAAATGTACTGTGTACAAAATAACAGCAATAGTATAAAATGCTTAACGCTGAATTATTTTGCTATTTTTAACAATACACTGATCCAAGACAACTCTGAAAAACTTATGATACATCCATGCTCAGAGAAAGAACTGATTTGTTTGAATATATTTTGAAGCATACTTTTTAACAAACTTTAATTTTCTTAAGGTTTTTTGGGGAAGGAGGGAGGATATGTTTTCTTTCACAACATGACTTTTATAGAAATGTTTTGCACAACTTTACATATGCTTTTTCAATGAGGGGAGTGAGATGGTGAGAGAAAAAGGGAAAGAATTTGGAACTCAAATTTTTAAAAAATACATGTTAAAATTGTTTTACATGTAACTGGGAAAAATAAAATATTTGATTTTTTTAAAAAACCTACTGTTTTTAGGTGGTAGATGGTTAGAATATTCAGCATAGTGGCACATTTTGTTTAACCTATTAATATATTTAATAATCTGAGTGAAATGCCTGAGGATTTGTAGATTAAAACTTTGGTCTAAATATTTCTGACCATTTTAAGTAAATTCAGTAATCCTTTTTTAAAAACCTACTAAATCCCAGACACAATATTAATCAGTGATAGTATAAAGATAAAAACAATATCGCTACCCTCAAAGAGTTTAGATTCTGAAGAGAAAAAAAATGAGTTATTTGTGATCATTTTATTTTTGATGGAATTCCTCTGGAAAAGTAGTAAGTTTGGGTGTTTTGTTTATTTGTTTATTTATTTATTTGTAGTTTTGAAAACAATAAGACAAAGTATTTATTAAGAGTTTACTATATTCCATACTATTACTATGTTTATTAAGAGTTTACTATGTTTTTTGTGTTATGAATTCAGAGTACAAAGAAAATAAAATATACTTTATTCTTAAGGTGCTCCCATCCTAAAAGCAAATTTCCTTTTTGATCATCTCAGAAGGGAAGTTACTGAGTGCTGGAAGGACTTAAAAGGAAAGACACTATATATCCTAGGCACTTTTCTGTACTGGATACACCTTTATAATCTTACTGTCTTCACCTCTTCTCCCCAAAACCAACAAATTTGGCTAGGATTAGATAAGCTTCTTGTTTCTTAATATCACTTTTAGACTGGTCACCTTTGCCACAATATTTCAGCAACTTCTCTGAGCTTCACTCCCTCCATATATATCACTAAGGATCATTGATATAATTATTATAAATCCTTTCTCAAGGAGTTCAGACATAACTCAAAATTTTCTTTTTTGCCCTAATTCTCACTCTTTTATCTTAGGACTTCAACCCCTCAAGTTCCCTGTCTCCCAAATTCATCAGTCCTCTTATTTCTCATGACAGAAAGCTTCATGATATCTGGGATACCTAGAGAGAGGACAATAATTGATGATGCTTTTACTCAAAACCCTATTATTTATGATCCAAATATCTAAAAGTCCTCTCTCTAATCATGAAGTCCTACCATTCCCTATCTCCCTTTACTTTATTCTTTCAGAATCAATTGTTTTTATTATCCCTCCATCTCTACTTTTTCCATAAGTCAAGAAATCTTGGTCTATATTCAATTTCCTCCCTTCAACACTTTGAACCTATCAATGAACAGCATTTTTAAGCAACAATTTTGTGCCAAGCACTATTCTAGCTATTACCCATCTATGTAACTGACACAAAATTTAAGATATTCATTTTTTTCCCTCACTCTCTGCTCCCAAGTGGAAAGGAAATGAAACAATTCTTTCCAGATCAGACTTTTCTCCTCCCACTGGAAGTCTAGAAGCATGAACTTTCTCTGGTTTTCTATCTGCTCTGTCCCTCATGTGAAAGTAGATAAAGTAGTAGCTAGTTGGTCTAGTGGTTAGAGAATTAACCCTGAAGTCAGGAGGACCTGAGTTCAAATCTGGTCTCAGACACCTAACACTTCCTGGCTGTGTGACCCTGGCAAGTCACTTAACCCCAATTGCCTCAGAAAAAAAAAAAAAAAAAAAAAAAAGGAAAGTAAATGAAGTCAAGTCAGGAGATTTGACTGAGATGCCCACAGTTTGAGTCACCTGATCTGACTGCAGCAATAAATTGCTTAGATTTAACTCAGGAGTGAATTGGTTCTAATTAATAGGAGTCTCTAATTTGTAGGAGATTATAAATAAAGGTTACTAATTAAAAAATCATGCCTATGAGGTTCACACATTCAGAACTAGATTGACCAGATAGGGAAAAACTTAAATATTCTGTTTTTATTGTTGCTGTAATTTTTCTTTCATTTTTATAGAGGACCAATGATGTCATGGAATGTTGTCTTTATTCACAGATGAATTTAAGTGAGGCACAATGGCACAAAACCATTAGGCTCACTTTAAAAGCCAATTTTTCCAAACTTATTTTACTTTACTCCCATTCCCCCTATTCTATAATCCAGTGACAATGGCATTCTTATTGTTTCTGGCACATCTTCTAATTCTATATTTTCATTAATTGTATACCATGTCTGGCACTCTGTCCCTCTTCATCTGCTTCCTGGCCTATCTGAATTCCAAGTCTCAGATAAAATCCCACATTTTTACAAGAAAACAAGACTAAAACATTCAAGTTCAAAAATCCTAAAGTATAGTCTCAGACACTTAATGCCTCCTCAACAAGTTAAAAAAATTGGTTATGTCCATTATTCTTTGTGCACAATTTGGACATTGTGAAAAAAATACCAAGTTACACATAAAACACACTACTTGAGAAGTATCCAAATCAAAGTAAAAAGGAATTAAGGTAAGTTCCAAACTGCTGTTTTGGTAGAGGGAGCAGTTTTGTGTTTACTATCTTTGGGGAAACTTTCATAATCCTTTGGATCAAATTTTCTAAATGTATGCTGTTCAGGCAATTCTATGAAGTACTTATTAGTGGTAAAGTCACATCTTAACCTTTTACACAAAGTTAAAACTACCAATCAAGCTAAAACTGACTTATTAGATGAATAAGTTGCTTTACCTTCCATCTCAGTGAAGGTATTTGGCAAGATTTAATTAATTGAAAAGAAAAGTAAAAGTGATACATAGGACAGGAAGTAATTTCTAAATTAGAGAAGTTATTTCACTTTTAAGTTGTGAGACAGTTGAGGGCTATTGCAACTTATACTACAATCTCTTTCCATCTTTGATATAGTTATTAAGAGAATTATCCCTCATATATATGTACTCAGGAAAGTGAGCCTCAAAGAAAATAAGCTCTTTTTCTCCTTTCTATTACTTTTTGGTTAAGAGTTCATGTGAAATTATGTTTGGAGAAGCCTTTCTATGTGAGCAAAGGAAAACATCATTGGAAAACATGAACAACTTAAACCCCAGTCCTGATAGTAAGGGCACACTTAGAGAGCTCAGGAATACTTGACTTAAGGACTAACTAATATGCAGAAAATTAAGGTAACTTCTACTCCCAGAGTATTCTTATTGCTTTCTATACAACTAAACCATATTTATTTTTTGGTTTGCCACCCATGGAATACAAGGAAAGAGTTAAGCAGAAAATCACTCTCCATAGCATAGACTTTGCAGGTGACTTTGCTCTCAATGGAGCATATGATATGACCCTTTTTGCACTGTTAAAATGATTGTTGGACTTCCTGCCATCTCCATCAACTATGTTATATAGAATCGGCAGTTAATGGCTGCTGCACGTTTCATGAACAGGAAGCCATTGAAAAGATGGTGTGCATTTTGTGGATCACAACTGTATTTTCACCTTGTTTTGTTGTTGTTTGCTTGATTGTTTTTTTCTTTTTCATTTTTTTTCCTTTTCATCTGATTTTTCTTGTGCAGAATGATAAATGTGGAACTATGTTTAGAAGAACTACACATGTTTAACCTATACTAGATTACTTGGGAAGGGAGAAGAGGGAAAGGAGGGAGAAAATTTTGGAACACAAAGTTTTTCAAGGATGAATGTTGAAAACTATCTTTGCATGGATTTTGAAAAATAAAAGTCTATTATTATTTTAAAAAAGAAAGTGACATGGCTAAATTCATGATTTCAGGGATGCAATAAATTCCACTCATACAGATTAGCAACTTATTTATAATTTATAGTCTTAAGGGGTTGTCTAGGACACTGAAAGATTAAGTGAATTGAACAAGCATGACATAGTTATCTTAAAAACAAAACAAAAACTCACTTCCTTAGATTGCTCTTTCAACTTTGCAGAGTATCATACATAAATGAGTTCATTTGATTTTCACAACAACCTTGTGATTTAGATATCACTGTCATTTACATTTTATAAATGTGGAAACTGGCACATTAAGAGGTAAAGTGAAATTTCATAGGTCATACAAAGAGTGCTTCTGAAAATGGATTCAGATTTAGTTCTTGATGCTAGGTTCTGAGAACTATCTATGAAGTCTTTTTTCCTCATGGCAAAATATAATCAATTGAATTTCATGAGGATATATTTGATTGGCAGGCAATTTGATCTAGTAGATGAGAAAATACTTCAGAATGAAGAAAATGAGAATTTTAAGTCCTGCTTCTGATATGAATACATACACACACACATACACATACACTCTACATAGAGAGAGAGAGAGATGGATAAGTCATTTAACTTCTCAGTACTCTAGGTAATTCTCCAAGTCATTAAGTTAAAGAAAATATACTAACTTACATTGTAGAGATATCTTCTTCTCCCAGGATCTCCCTATAGCTAAGAAACCACAAGATCAGTCCCTATCCCTATCCTTTCATTATTTAATAATATTCATGTCTTGCCCATTGTTGATACAGATTTTTTTAATGGATTTCCTAGAATTATGTTCATCTTAAGGTGGTACTTTGGTGGTATGCAGATATTTCCTTTCTCTTCATTGGGACCTGCTCCATACTTCAACAGAATAAAAAAGTGGTGGCCTTATTTTCATACCCCTGAGAAGTAATATCATAGAATATGGAACTAATAAATGTTGTTGACAGACTGTTGACAAGAAGGAAGGGATCCAGCAGTTCGTTGGGGACATGAGGTCAGGCTTTTGGAAAGGCCAACCATACTTTCCTCTTCCTTCCATCATTGCCAGCTTCCTGATCAGGGTATTTCTTAGCTTTATTTAGCATTATAAAGTTCAAGGATCTTAAAACAGGTTTGGTGTCTGGCAAAGCAACAGAATCTACTACAACAGATAGTTTGTCTTACTCTCTGTGAAGCATGATGCCAGGGGGATATACAAAGTTTAGATAAAACAGTATACTTACCTTCAAGGGGCTTCTAACTGAATAGGAAGGTTCAACATCACTATAGGTAAGTATACAATATGACACTACCTGCCATTAATCAAGATTAAGAGCCAAGATTCAGGAATATTACTTAATCTTGATAAGATAAGATATGCTGAATTCAATGATGTTAGAAAAATATGAATAGTAGAAAAGTAAAATAAGCTGAACCAAGGAAATGTTTATATAGTAATATTGTTTTAAGAACAACGTTAAGTGGCTATTAAAAATAACCAAATTAATGACAAAGGACATATGAAGGAAGATGCTGTCTGTATTCAGAGAAGGAACAGATAAATAGAAATACGTTATAGAATTATTTTTGATATATACATATTTGTGTCTAACAATAGCCATCTATAAGAGAGGGAGGGAAGAAAAAGGGGAAAAAGAAAATTTATATGATAACTTTACCATACATTTTAAAAGAATAGTAAATTGTACATAATAGATTTGCAGTTTCATGTGGTAAAAAACAAAAACAAACCTAAAGAAGGATTTACAATTGTAAGACCTTATCAGGGTTGATCCCTTAGCCAAGTACTAGTAAATGTTTTGATGTCTATGTTTTTATCCAAAGATGATCCTGGTAGAGGCCCCATAGACAGACTGTGCTGGGATACCCTACACAGAACAGAATGTTTGACATTTTCCTAAGGAGAAGAATATTATGAATTGTAATGCTCCTTCCAGGGCTGAAGGATGTGCCTGGTCCATACTCACTCTATGAGGCTGACCCTATTAACCCCACCCCCCTCCCACCCCCCCAAAAAAAAGGCGAGAGAGGGAGAGATCATAGGCTTTGAAATTCTACAAAACCAGGAGCTGAGTCAGCAGGAGTTATTGGATTGTCACACTGTGGTGCTTACTGGTATTATTAGTGTGACATAATTGCTATTACAGAACTGAATATTTGACTAAGCTATTGACATTCTTATGCCATCTAGCTTTACCTTCAACTTTAGGCTGAATGTTATTCTCTGGATTCTTGCTTACAGTTGGGCAACCAAGTCTGATATCTTTGAACTATCTCATTTGATGTTCTAGTTCTTTTCACCCACCAGTTGTAACCTATGCCCTCTGAACTTGGGCACTGTTTCACTGACCTCTACCCCAGATTCTGACTCTTTCTCCCTCCTTTTTTGAACTTTCATGACAGAACTCATGGGTTAAAGGAGTAAGAAACAGCATCCACTTCTTCTGACAAACAATGAATGAATCGAGAGAAAATGTTTCCTGCAGCACTTCAGAGAAAACAAATGACTATGCTGAGAGGATCCTGGAAATAATTTGCTATTATGCATTACCCTATTCTGGTTTTGGTTTACATTTATTTCCAAGCATAATTCCAATTTCAGAGCTTTCCAACTACGCCTTCCCACATACTACTTTGAATTCACAAGTTGTGGCTGCCCACACAAAGTGGAAGGTTTCACATTTGATTGACTATTATACAACATTATTCTTTTATTAGCAAATATTAACTGAGTTTCTATTGCATGAAACATCTCCTGTTAGACACTAACTAAAGGGAGTTCCAGGAGCTTGTGTTCTTGTTCTGCAGATTTAACAGAAGTGTTTAATAATTATAGAACAAATCAGTGTCCACTAAGGACCAGATAAAAATCATAGAAAGTAGTGATTTAAAAGTTTAGAGGATGTTTCTCTGGGCTAGGGCAGAAAAGGAGTCTTCATGAACTAGGTAGAGTTAAGTTAAGATAGATATGTATAAAACATAAACATGATATATGGAAAAGTGAAGAAGTTTTGGAGATTCAGCAGTGGTCAGAAAAAAAAAAAAAAAGTCCAGAAAAGTTTAGGTATATCCATGAGTTAGAAGAAAGTGGCTGAACAAGGATCTGGTAGATGGAAAAGTGGGGAAAAGAGCAATGCTGTAGGATCTTGGGAAATAGTGTTAGTAGAGATGGTAAGGCCTAGTGATCCTCCATTTCACCAGAAGGATTTGGTTATTCACCTAAGTGATTAAAAATAGCCCAGTCATCCTTCCTGCCTGGAAGATTTGATGGGGTCTGATTAAGCTACAGGATCAGAGGAATCCAGAGGAAGGGGGGAAAATGGGACAGGTTATCCTTGCTGGTTATTCTATCCTGGATATCCCAGGAAGGACTGGTGGTTTGCATCCGGATTAGTGGTGAGCAGGAACAATGTAGAAAGTGGATGGGTTAAAAAATGGTTAAAATGTTAAAAAGGTACAAATGGATTTGTGATCCTGACTTACACAGGAGTCTTCTCAGAAGCACCATCTGTAGGTCTCCTGTTATTGTTCATTTGAACTTGGAGTAAAGAGATGAGATATCCTGGCTATCAAAAATTGGTGAAATTACAAAATATATCAAAAACTTCATTGAAAATAAAAGAAACAGGAAGCAGATGACTAGGAATGTACTGATAGATAAGTCAAGACAATAGAAGACTTATCCAAAAATACAGTCTGGATGAGATTGTGGATCTATGTTAGCCTCGTACGATGAATGTTAATAGAGTTTACTTCTAAAATTGTTGAGGGTAGGAGTGAATGGAAGGAGGATGTGTACATTTAGGAACACAAATTATTTTTACTTATTTTTCATCTTTATCAAATGTCTTACTACTATTTCATTACTGTTCTTCCTCAAGTGTATTAATACAGTGAACAATTAACTATCAAGACTCGAATTGACTTTATTTTTAAAAAATTTTTATTATAGCTTTTTATTTACAAGATATATGAATAGGTAATTTTTCAGCATTGACCCTTGCAAATCCTTCTGTTCCAACTTTTTCCTTCCTTCCCCCCCCCCCACTTCTCCTAGATGGCAGGTAGACCAATACATGTTAAATATGTTAAAGTATATGTTTAACACAATATATGTATACATATCCATACAGTTATTTTGCTGCATAAGAAAAATCGGACTTAGAAATAAGGTAAAAATAACCTGAGAAGGAAATCAAAAATGCAAATGGACAAAAACAGAAAGAGTAGAAAAGCTATGGTGTGGTTCACACTCATTTTCCCAGATTCTTTAGCTAGGTATAGTGATTCTCTTATTCATTGAACAAATGGAAATGATTTGGTTCATCTCATTGTTGAAGAGTCACATCCATCAGAATTGATCATCATATACTATAGTGGTTAAAATGTATAATAATCTCCTGGTTCTGCTCATTTCACTTAGCATCAGTTCACGTACGTCTCTCCAGAGCTTTTTGAAATCACCCTGCTGGTCATTTCTTAAAGAGCAATAAGATTCCATAACATTCATATGCCACAACTTATTCAGCCATTCTCCAATTGATGGGCATCCATTCAATTTCCAGTTTCTGGCCACTACAAAGAGGGCTACCACAAACATTTTTGCACACACAAGTCCCTTTCCCTTCTTTAAGATCTCTTTGGGATATAAGCCTAGTAGTAACATTGCTGGATCAAAGGGTATGTACAGCTTGATAACTTTTTGAACATAATTCCAAATTGCTCTCCAGAATGGCTGGATGTATTCACAATTCCACCAACAAAAGTATCACTTTCCCAGTTTTCCCACATCCCCTTCAACATTGCGTATTATCTTTCCCTGCCATTCTAGCCAATCTGACAGGTGTGTAGTGGTATCTCAGAGTTGTCTTAATTTGCATTTCTCTGATCAATAATGATTTGGAGCATCTTTTCATATGGCTAGAAATAGTTTCAATTTCTTCCTCTTAAAATTGTCTGAGAATGGTTTGATTTCTCATAAATTAAAGTCAATTCTCTATATATCTTAGAAATGAAGCGTTATCAGCACCTTTGACTATAAAAAAATGTTTTCCCAGTTTATTGCTTCACTTCTAATCTTATCTGCATTAGTTTTATTTGTACAAAAACTTTTTAATTTGATATAATCAAAAATTTCTATTTTGTGATCAATAATGAACTCTAGTTCTTTCGTCACAAATTCCTTCCTCTTCCACAGGTCTGAGAGGTAAACTATCCTGAGTCCTTCTAATTTATTTATAATCTCATTCTTTATGCCTAGATCAAGAACCTATGTTGATCTCATTTTGGTGTATGGTGTTAAGTGTGGGTCAATGCCTAGTTTCTGCCTACTAATTTCCACTTTACCAGGAGTTTTTGTCAAACAGTGAATTCTTATCCCAAAGTGGGGTCTTTGAGTTTATCAAACACTAGATTATTATAATTATTGATTATTTTGTCCTGTGAACCTAACTTATTCCACTGATTAACTGGTCTATTTCTTTTTTTTTCTTTATACTTTCTTTTTTTTAAATTAATTTTATAATTATAAAAATTTTTGACAGTATATATGCGAGTAATTTTTTTATAACATTATCCCTTGTATTCATTTTTCCAAATTTTCCCCTCCCTCCCTCTACTCCCTCCCCTAGGTGACAGGCAATCCCATACATTTTACATGTGTTACAGTATAACCTAGATATAATATATGTGTGTAAATCCAATTTTCTTGTTGCACATTAAGTATTGGATTCCGAAGGTATAAGTAACCTGGGTAGATAGACAGTAGTGCTAACAGTTTACATTCAATTCCCAGTGTTCCTTCTCTGGGTGTAGTTGTTTCTGTCTATCATTGATCAACTGGAAGTGAGTTGAAGATATCCACTTCCATCAGAATACATCCTCATACAGTATTGTTGTTGAAGTGTATAGTGATGTTCTGGTTCTGCTCATTTCACTCAGCCTCAGTTCATGCAAGTCTCTCCAAACCTTTCTATATCATCCTGCTGGTCATTTCTTACAGAGCAATAATATTCCATAACCTTCATATACAATAATTTACCCAACCATTCTCCAATTGATGGACATCCATTCATCTTCCAGTTTCTAACCACTACAAAAGCTGCCACAAACATTTTGGCACATATATGTCTCTTTCCTCTCTTTAGTATTTCTTTGGGATATAAGCCCAGCAGCAGCACTGCTTGGTCAAAGGGTATGCACAAACTGGTCTATTTCTTAACCAATACCAAATAGTATAAAGCTACTGCTTTATAATATAGTTTCAGATCTGATACAGCTAGGCCACCTTCATTTGATTTTGTTTTTTTTTATTAATTCCTTTGAAAGTCTTGACCTTTTGCTCTTGCAGATGAATTTTGTTGGTATTTTTCTAGGTAATTAAAATAATTTTTTGGGAGTCTGCTTGCTATAGCACTAAATAAACAGATTAGTTTAGGTAGTATTGTCATCTTTATTATAATCACTCCCCCTATCCAAGAGCACTTAATATTTTTCCAATTGATTAGATCTGACTTTGTGTGGAAATTATTTTGTAGTTCCTGACTTTCCCTTGGCAGATAGATTCCCAAATATTTTATACTATCAGCACTTAATTATTATTATTATTATTATTATTATTATTATTATTATTATTATTTTATTATAGCTTTTTATTTACAAGATATATGCATAGGTAATTTTTCAACATTGACAATTGCAAAACCTTTTGTTCCAACTTTTCCCCTCCTTCCCCCCACCCCTTCCCCAAGATGGCAGGTTGATCAATACATGTTAAATTTGTTAAAGTATAAGTTAAATGATATATATATATATATATATATACATGTCCAAACAGTTATTTTGCTGTACAAAAAAAATTGGAGTTTGAAATAGTGTACAATTAGCCTATGAAGGAAATCAAAAATGCAGGTGGACAAAAAGAGGGATTGGGAATTCTATGTAGTGGTTCATAGTCAACTCCCAAAGTTCTTTTACTGGGTTTAACTGGTTCAGTTCATTACTGCTCTATTGGAATATGACTCATCTCATTGTTGAAGAGGGCCATATCCATCAGAATTGATCATCATATAGTATGGTTGTTGAAGTATATAATGATCTTCTGGTCCTGCTCATTTCAATCAGCATCAGTTCATATAAGTCTTTCCAGGCCTTTCTGAAATCATCCTGCTGGTCATTTCTTACAGAACAATAATATTCCATAATATTCATATACCACAATTTATTCAGCCATTCTCCAATTGATGAGCATCCACTCAGTTTTTAGTTTCTGGCCACTACAAAGAGGGCTGCCACAAACATTCTTGCCCATACAGGTCCCTTGCCCTTCTTTAAAATCTCTTTGGGATATAAGCCCAGTAGTAATACTGCTGGGTCAAAGGGTATGCACAGTTTGATAACTTTTTGAGCATAGTTCCAAATGCTCATCTATAGCTGGATATATTCACCAATCCACAAAAATGTATCAGTTTCCCAGTTTTCCCACATCGCTTCCAACATTCTGCATTATCTTTCCCTATCATTCTAGCCAATCTGACGTGTGTAGTGGTATCTCAAAAGTTGTCTTAATTTATATCAGCACTTAATTTAAATGGAATTTCTCTTTGTATCTCTAGCTGTTGGATTTTGTTAGTGATATATAAGAATGCTAAATATTTATGTGGATTTATTTTGTATCTTGCAACTTTGCTAAAATTGTCGATTGGTTTTAATAGCTTTTTAGTAGAATCTCTGGAGTTCTTTAAGTATATCATCATATCATCTGCAAAGAATGATAATTTGGTTTCCTCATTACCTACTCTAATTTATTTCTTTCTCAATTCTTATTGCCAAAGCTAGTATTTCTAATACAATATTGAATAGCAATGGTAATAGTGGACAACCTTGTTTCACTGCTGTTCTTATTGGGAATGGTTCCAGTTTATCCCCATTATATATGATGCTTACTGATGCTTTTAAATAGATGCTATTGACTATTTTAAGGAAAAGCCAATTTATTCCTAAACTCTCAAGTGTTTTTTAATAGGAATGGATGTTAGATTTTATCAGATGCTTTTTCTGCATCTATTGAGATGATCATATGGTTTTTATTAATTTGGTTATTGATATAGTCAATTATGCTAATAGTTTTCCTAATACTGAAGCAGCCCTGCATTCCTGGCACAAATCCTACTTGGTCATGGTGTATTATCCTGGGGATGGTTTTCTACAATCTTTTTGCTAATATTTTATTTAAGATTTTTGCATGAATATTTATTAAGGGACTTCAGGCCGAGATGGCGGCCTGGAGGCAGACAGCTGCTTGAGCTCCATGTTTTCTCTCAGGACTTACTTCACGACAAGCCTCAGAGTTAATGCTTGACCGGAAAAGAAACCCACAAATAATCATCAAGAGACGCCATCCTTGAAATTCACTAGAGAAGGTTTGTGTTTGCTCGGGGGAGCGTCAAAATCTTGAGAAATATACTTCTGCCATAAAAATATGTAAAGAACATATGTATAATTTGTCCTAGAAACTAGAAGTGGAAAGGAAATTATATCATAAAAAGTGTAAAGTGGTGGTACTACATCTCATGAAGAGGCAAAGGTAACCTATTATATCTGAGAGAAAGAAAGGAGGGAGATGAACATAGTATGTATCAATAGACATATTCCATTTATGGTGAAACTTCTTCCACTTCATTGAAAAGTGAGAGGGAAGGAGTAAGCTAAGGGGAGGGGAATACAGAAATTGTGAGGAAAAAGGGTAAAATAAGGGGAGGAACTTTAAGGTGGGAGAGGGATATTAAAAAGGGAGGGCTGTGAAAAGCAAGTGGTGTTCACCAGTTTAATACTGGGTAGGGGGGTAAGAGGGAAGGAAAGGGGAAAAGCATAAGCAGGGATTAGTAGGATGGCAAGCAATATAGAATTAGTTATTCTAACCATAAATGTGAATGGGGCAAACTGCCTCATAAAGAGGAAGCAGTTAACAGACTGGATTAAAAGTCAGAATCCTTCTATATGTTGTTTACAAGAAACACACCTGAAACAGGGTGATACATTCAAACTAAAAGTAAAAGGGTGGAGCAGAATCTACTATGCTTCAGGCAAAGCCAAAAAAGCAGGGGTAGCCATCCTCATCTCAGATCAAGCAAAAACAAAAATTGATCTAATTAAAAGAGATAAGGAAGGGCATTATATCCTGCTAAAGGGAAGCATCAATAGTGAAGCAGTATCAATATTAAACATATATGCACCAAGTGGTGCAGCATCTAAATTCTTAAAAGAGAAATTAAGAGAGCTGCAAGAAGAAATAGACAACAAAACTATAATAGTGAGAGATCTCAACCTTGCACTCTCAGAATTAGATAAATCAAACCACAAAATAAATAAGAAAGAAGTCAAAGAGGTAAATAGAATACTAGAAAAGTTTGATATGATAGATCTTTGGCGAAAGCTAAATGGAGACAGAAAGGAGTATACTTTCTTCTCAGCAGTTCATGGAACCTATACAAAAACTGATCATATAATAGGGCATAAAAACCTCAAAATCAAATGCAGTAAGGCAGAAATAGTAAATGCATCCTTTTCAGACCACAATGCAATCAAAATTACATTTAATAAAAAGCCAGGGGAAAATAGACCAAAAAATAATTGGAAATTAAATAATCTTATACTAAAGAATGATTGGGTAAAACAGCAAATCATAGATATAATTAATAACTTCACCCAAGAAAATGACAATAATGAGACATCATACCAAAATGTGTGGGATACAGCCAAAGCAGTAATAAGGGGAAGTTTTATATCTCTACAGGCCTACTTGCATAAAATAGAGAAAGAGGGGGGGGGGGTCAACGAATAGGGCTTACAACTAAAATTGCTAGAAAAGGAACAAATTTAAAAACCCCTAGACAAACACAAAACTTGAAATTCAAAAAATAAAAGGTGAGATTAATAAAATTGAAAGTAAAAAAACTATTGAATTAATTAATAAAACTAAGAGTTGGTTCTATGAAAAAACCAACAAAATAGACAAACCCTTAGTAAACCTGATTTTAAAAAGGAAAGATAAAAAGCAAATTGTTAGTCTTGAAAATGCAAAGGGTTAACTCACCACTAATGAAGAGGAAATTAGAACAATAGTTAGGAGCTACTTTGCTCAACTTTATGGCGATAAATTTGATAACTTAAATGAAATGGAAGAATACCTTCAAAAATATAGCTTGCCCAGATTAACAGAGGAAGAAGTAAGTAGTCTAAATAGTCCCATCTCAGAAAAAGAAATAGAATAAGCTATTAACCAACTTCCTAAGAAAAAATCCCCATCACTAGATGGATTTACATGTGAATTTTACCAAACATTTAAAGAACAACTAACTCCAATGCCATGTAAACTATTTGAAAAAATAGGGATTGAAGGAGTCCTACCAAATTGCTTTTATGACACAGACATGGTACTGATATCTAAAGCAGGTTGATTGAAAACTGAGAAAGAAAACTATAGACATATTTCCTTAATGAACATTGATGCTAAAATCTTAAATAAGATATTAGCAAAAAGACTTCAGAAAATCATTCCCAGGATAATACACTATGACCAAGTGGGATTTATACCAGGAATGCAGGGCTGATTTAATATTAGGAAAACTATTAGTAAATTGACCATATTAATAATCAAATTAATAAAAACCATATGATCATCTCAATAGATGCAGAAAAAGCATTTGATAAAATCCAACATCCTTTCCTACTAAAAACGCTTGAGAGTATAGGAATAAATGGACTATTCCTTAAAATAATAACGATCATATATTTAAAACCTTCAGTAAACATCATATGTAATGGCGATAAACTAGAACCTTTCCCTGTAAGATCAGTAGTGAAACAAGGTTGCCCACTATCACCATTACTATTCAACATTGTACTAGAAACTCTAGCCTCGGCAATAAGAGCCAAGAAAGAGATTCAAGGAATTAGAGTAGGAAATGAGGAAATCAAAATATCACTCTTTGCAGATGACATGATGGTATACTTAGAGAACCCCAAAGACTCTGCTAAAAAGCTATTAGAAATAATTAAGAATTTTAGCAAAGTTGCAGGACACAAAATTAATCCACATAAATCCTCAACATTTTTATACATTACCAACAATCCAACAGCAAGAGATACAAAGAGAAATTCCATTCAAACTAATGGTCGATAGTATAAAATATTTGGGAATATATCTACCAAAGGAAAGTCAGGAATTATATGAGCAAAATTATAAAACACTTGCCACAAAAATAAAGTGAGATTTAAATAATTGGAAAGACATTCAGTGCTCTTGAATAGGCCGAGCGAATATAAGTAAGATGACAATACTCCCTAAACTAATCTATTTATATAGTGCTATACCAATCAGACTCCCAAGAAACTATTTTAATAACATAGAAAAAATAACAACAGAATTGATATGGAACAACAAAAGGTCGAGAATTTCAAGGGAAGTAATGAAAAAAAAAAATTAAATGAAGGTGGTCTAGCTGTACTTGATCTAGAACTATATTATAAAGCAACAGTCACCAAAACCATTTGGTATTGGCTAAGAAATAGACTAGTTAATCAGTGGCATAGGTTAGATTCATAGGGCAAGATAGTAAACAAAAATAGCAGTCTAGTGTTTGACAAACCCAAAGATCCCAACTTTTGGGATAAGAATTCATTATTTGACAAAAACTGCTGGGATAACTGGAAATTAGTATGGCAGAAACTAGGCATGGACCCACATTTAACACCACATACTAAGATAAGATCAAAATGGGTCCAAGATTTAGGCATAAAGAACGAAATCATAAATAAATTGGAGGAACATGGGATGGTTTACTTCTCAGACTTGTGGAGGAGGAAGGAATTTGTGTCCAACTAGAGACCATTATTGATCACAAAATAGAAAAATTTGATTACACCAAATTAAAAAGTTTCTGCACAAACAAAACTAATGCAAACAAGATTAGAAGGGAAGTAACAAATTGGGAAAACATTTTTACAGTTAAAGGTTCTGCTAAAGGCTTTATCTCCAAAATATACAGAGAATTGACTTTAATTTATAAGAAATCAAGCCATTCTCCAGTTGATAAATGGTCAAAGGATATGAACAGAAAATTTTCAGATGATGAAATTAAAACTATTTCCACTCATATGAAAGAGTGTTCCAAATCACTATTGATCAGAGAAATGCAAATTAAGACAAATCTGAGATATCATTACACACCTGTTAGATTGGCTAAGATGACAGGAATAAATAACGATGAATGTTGGAGGGGCTGTGGGAAAACTGGGACACTGATGCATTGTTGGTGGAGTTGTGAAAGAATCCAACCATTCTGGAGAGCAATCTGGAATTATGCCCAAAAAGTTATCAAAATCTGCATACCCTTTAACCCAGCCATACTACTACTGGGCTTATATCCCAAGGAAATACTAAAGAAGGGAAAGGGACCTGTATATGCCAAAATGTTTGTGGCAGCCCTTTTCATAGTGGCTAGAAACTGGAAAATGAATGGATGTCCATCAATTGGGGAATGGTTGGGTAAATTATGGTATATGAATGTTATGGAATATTATTGTTCTATAAGAAATGACCAACAGGAGGAATACAGAGAGGCTTGGAGAGACTTACATCAACTGATGCTGAGTGAAACGAGCAGAACTAGGGGATCATTATACACTTCAACAATGATACTGTATGAGGATGTATTCTGATGGAAGTGGATATCTTCAACACAGAGAAGAGCTAATCCAATTCCAATTGATCAATGATGGACAGAATCAGCTACATCCAGAAAAGGAACACTGGGAAATGAGTGTAAACTGTGAGCATTGTATTTCTGTGGTTTGGTTTGGTTTTGTTTCTCTTCCCAGATTATTTTTACCTTGCGAATACAATCCTTCCTTTGCAACAACAACAACAACAAAATTCAGTTCTGCACATATATATAGTACCTAGGATATACTATAAGATATTTAATATGTATGGGAATGCCTGCCATCTAGGGGAGGGAGTGGAGGGAAGGAGGGGGAAAAACTAGGTACAGAAGGGAGTACAAGGGATAATGTTGTAAAAAAAAAATTTACCTATGCATATGTACTGTCAAAGAAAATTTTATAATTATAAAAATTAATAAAAAACAAAATTTAAAAAAAATTTATTAGGGAGATCTGTCTATAAATTTATTTTTCTGTTTTCCATCTACCTAGTTTAGGTGTCATTGTGTCATTTCTGTGTCATAAAAGTAATTTGGTAGGGGTCCTTCATTTCCTATTTTTTCAAATAGTTTATATAACATTGGAGTTAATTGTTCTTTAAATGTTTGGTAGAATTCACAAGTACATCCAGCTGGTCCTGGGGATTTTTTCTTAAGGAGTTGATTAATAGCTTGTTCTAGTTCTTTTTCTAAAATGGGACTATTTAAGCAATTTACTTCCTTCTCTGTTAATCTGGGCAGCCTATATTTTTTAAAGTAGTTATCCATTTCACTTAGGTTATCAAATTTATTGGCATAACATTGGGCAAAGTAATTTCTAATTATTACTCTAATTTCCTCTTCATTGGTGGAAAGTGCTCCCTTTTCATTTTTAAGACTAACAATGTGATTTTCCTCTTTCCTTTTTTGTAATCAAATTTACCAAAGGTTTATCTGTTTTGTTGGTTTTTTCATAAAACTAATTCTTAGTTTTATTTATTAATTCAATAGTTTATTTTTTACTTTCAAGATTATTAATTTCTCCTTTTAATTTTAGAATTTCAAATTTAATATTTGATTGGTGGAGGGGCTAATTTGTTCTTTTGCTCTTTTTTCTAGCTTTCTAAGTTGTAAGCCCAATTCATTGGTCTTCTCTTTCTCTATTTTATTCAAGTAAGCCTCTAGAGATATAAAATTTCCCTTATTTTTGCTTTAGCTGCATCCCACAAATTTTGATATATTGTCTCATTGTTGTCATTCTTTTTGGTGAAATTATTAATT
The DNA here is from genome assembly GCF_048593235.1 of Sminthopsis crassicaudata. Classification (NCBI taxonomy): domain Eukaryota; kingdom Metazoa; phylum Chordata; class Mammalia; order Dasyuromorphia; family Dasyuridae; genus Sminthopsis; species Sminthopsis crassicaudata. Next base: position 380,346,006 of record NC_133617.1, on the reverse strand, counting down.
GTGTCTATGGTTTGCTGTTTCACCCATTCATTCTTTAGGATGAGATTATTTAGTTTCCAATGATTTTTTGGTCTATTTAGCACTAGCTTTTTGTTGAATGTGTTTTTTATTGCATCGTGATATGAAAAGAAAACATTTACTATTTCTGCCTTTCTGCATTTAATTTTGAAGTCTTTATGTCTTAATATATGGTCAATTTCTGTATAGGTTCCATGAACTGCTGAGAAGAAAGTATACTCCTTTCTGTCACCATTCAGTTTTCTCCAAAGATCTATCATACCTAACTTTTCTAATATTCTATTTATCTCTTTAACTTCTTTCTTATTTGTTTTGTGGTTTCATTTATCTAATTCTGAGAGTGCAAGGTTGAGATCTCTCACTATTATAGTTTTACTATCTATTTCCTCTTGCAACTCTCTTAACTTCTCCTTTAGGAATTTAGATATGTTTAGTATTGATATTGCTTCATCGTCTATGCTACCCTTTAGCAAGATACAGTTTCCTTCCTTATCTCTTTTAATTAGATCAATTTTTGGTTTTGCTTGATTTGAGATAAAGATGGCTACCCCTGCTTTTTTTTACTTCATCTGAAGCATGATATATTCTGCTGCATCCTTTTACCTTTACTCTGTATGTATCTCCCTGTTTTAAATGTATTTCCTGTAAACAAAATATTGTATGATTCTGTTTTTTGATCCAGTATGATATCTGTCTCCACTTTATGGGAGAGTTCGTCCCATTCACATTTCTGGTTAAATCTAGTAATTTTGTATTTCCTGCCATCTTATTATCCCCAGATTATACTTTTCTTTTTCTTTCCCCTCTTACCCCCCCTCTCCAGTATTAAACTTATGGACACCACTTGCCTCATGCAGCTCTCCCTCATTAGAATCCACATTGAATCCCTCTACTTTCTTATACCTTTCCCTTATTTTTTCTGTTTTCCTTTCTATTTAGTCTACTCTTTTTATTTTCCCTTTTCCTCTCCCACTTTTTACTGAGGTGAAGTAAGTTTCTCTGTAAACCACATATGTCTTATATTTTCTCTTTGAGCCAAATCTCATGAGAGTAAGATTCACACGTTTCTCCCCCTCCCTTAATTCCCTCAGATATGATAGTTTTTCTTCATCTCTTTGTGAGATGTAATTTCCCTCTTTTTACCTCTGTTTTTCCCTTTTTCTGATACGATCCCCTTTCCACTTCTAATTCCCTTTTTTTAATATTCTACCAGTAAAATCAAGTTATACATGGGCTCTTTATGTATGCATGTAACAGAAATACAGTTTTCAAAAGTTCTTTTTATCTTTTTAATGCTTCTCTTGAGTCCTATATTTCCAGGTCAAATTTTTTGTTTAGCTCTGGTTTTTTCATTCGGTATACATGTAATTCACCTGTTTACTTGAATTTCTATCTTCTTCCCTGGAAGAAAATGCTCAGCATAGCTGGATAATTTATTCTTGGCTGCATTCCAAATTCTTTTGCCTTTCAGAATATCAGATTCCAGGCCCTTTGATCCTTTAATGTGGAAGCTGCTAGATCCTGAATGACTCTTATTGTGTCTCCTCAGTATTTGAATTGTTTTATTTCTGGCCATTTGTAATATTTTTTACTTAGTCTGATAGTTCTGAAATTTAGACACATTATTCCTTGGAGTTTTTATTTTAGGGTCTCTTTCAGAAGGTATTGGATGAATTCTTTCAATGCCTCTTTTACTTTCTGATTTTATTACATCTTGGCAGTTCTCATTGATGATTTCCTGGAAAAAAATATCTAGGCTCTTTTTTTTTCATCATGATTTTCAGTGAGCCCAATAATCCTTAGATTATCTCTCCTAGATCTATTTTCCAGGTCTATTGCTTTTACAAGTAGATATTTAACATTTTTTCTATTTTTTTTTCATTTTTTTTTTATTTTTATTTTTTGGTTTTGCTTGACTGATTCTTGATGTCTCAATGTATCATTCATTTCCATTTGTTCAGTTCTGATTTTTAATGAGTTATTTTCTTCATTAACTTTTTAAAACTTCTTTTTGTACATGTCCTATTGAGTTTTTAAATGAGTTGTTTTGCTCTAAGGATTTTTTTTCCTTTTCATAAATGGAAAATGAATTATTTTCATTTTCCAATTCACAAATCCTACTTTCCTGGGAGTTCTTTACCTTTTCCAATTCACATTTCAGGAAGTTGTTTTCTTTTTCCACTTTTATAAAACTTTCTTTTAATGAGTTATATGCCTTTTCCACACTCTCTTGCAGAGCTTCTCTTTCCTTTCCCCAATTTTCTTCTAGCTGTCTTTTAAGATCTTTTATAATTTCTTCTAGGAAAGCCTTGTGTGATAGGTGCCCTTTGGTGTTCTGTCTGGAGACTGTCTGCTATTAATCTCCTCAGGGTTGGAAAGCTGCTCTCTTTCTGTATAGAAACTATCTATAGTTAGAGCTTCACTTTTTTTTACTTATTTTTTTAAAAGCCCTTAGGGTCTGCCTTCAGGGCAAGGAGGTTCTCAGCTTCCTCTACAAAAGAGGGACAGATGGATAGTAGCTGTCCTGAGAATGGGCTGTGAAGATTGGCAACCACTGTGGAAGTGTGACTGCCCTGGGCAGAGCCCTGTGCTGCAGAATGCATCTGCCATAGCTGCATTGTGGTTATGCTGAGTCACTCGCAGTTCTGGGTGGATGTGGCCAGGTTCTGTAAACTCTGGTGTCTTGGGGTACACTCTATCTTTGGCAAATATATAACTTCTCTGCTCATCTACTGCTTTGCAACCAAACCAGAGCATCCAACCTGTGGTAGAGTCCTCCCTGCAAATTCTCCACCCAGTAAGACTGCACCCCGCCCCAAGACCATTCAGCATATGCTAGCCTCCATGTTCTGTCTCCTTCCCTGCCTGCACTGGCATCCTCTGGCCCAATCAAGACAGACCTTTTCTGGTGACCTTCCAAATTATCTTCTACTAGTAATTTGTTGTATTCCCAATATTTGTGGATTCTACCAGTCAAGCACTATTTGAGAGGCTGAATTTGGTAATCAGTAAGTGAGGGTAGAAGGGAGCTTAGAATGAAGCATGTGTTCTCTACACCATCTTGGCTCCACCCCGTTAATTGACTTTAGAAAATCTCAGTTTCTGGGACACTGATGCATTGTTGGTGGAGTTGTGAAAGAATCCAACCATTCTGGAGAGCAATCTGGAATTATGCCCAAAAAGTTATCAAAATGTGCATACCCTTTGACCCAGCCATACTACTACTGGGCTTATACCCCAAGGAACTACTAGAGAAGGGAAAGGGTCCTGTATGTGCCAAAATGTTTGTGGCAGCCCTTTTCATAGTGGCTAGAAGCTGGAAGATGAATGGATGTCCATCAATTGGAGAATGGTTGGGTAAACTATGGTATATGAATGTTATGGAATATTATTGTTCTATAAGAAATGACCAACAGGAGAAATACAGAGAGGCTTGGAGAGACTTACATCAACTGATGCTGAGTGAAACGAGCAGAACCAGAAGATCATTATACACTTCAACAATGATACTGTACGAGGATGTATGCTGATGGAAGTGGATTTCTTCAACATAGAGAAGAACTAATCCAATTCCAATTGATTAATGATGGACAGAACCAGCTACATCCAGAAAAGGAACACTGGGAAATGAATGTAAACTGTTATTTTTACCTTCTGAATCCAATTCTTCCTGTGCAACAAAAAATTTGGTTCTACACACATATATTGTATCTAAATTATACTGTAATATATTTAACATATATAAGACTGCTTGCCATCTGGGGGAGGGGGTTGGGGGAGGAAGGGAAAAAATCTGAATAGAAGTAAGTGCAAGGGATAATGTTGTAAAAAATTACCCATGCATATGTACTGTCAAAAAATGTTATAATTATAAAATAAAATAAAAAATTATTAAAAAAAAAAAAAAAAAAAAGAAAATCTCAGTTTCAAACTAAGTGGGAACAAAAAGTCAGATGAAATTAATTACCCTTAAACATTCCCCACAATTTATAGCTGAGATTAAATCCAGAGTAGGTAGAGCCAAAAGATTATATACTCATGAAAAAACTGAGAAAGAAGTTAAACATCTTATCCAAAATTATTAGTGCATGGCAGAATAGGACTTTAAACAGAACATCACACTATACTGAAACAAGAAGCTGAGGAATATCAAGCAAGTGACTTAACTCTGTCCATTTTAATTCCTCTTTAAAATGAGAATCCAAATGATCCCTAAGGTTTTTTGTGCCTACAATTCTAGGACTACATGTGATTCAATTAGGATACTAATGAGAGAGCCATTTAGACAACCTACACCTTTTGCAAATAGTTCTATAATTTTTCCTAATACCTCTGTTCCTATCAGAAAGAAGAAAGCAATTAAAAAATGATTCTTTTGAATACTCTAAGAAGGACTGTGAGGTAAGATTAATTGTTGACTTTGGGTTCTAACCTTCTAGAGGGGATGATACAATATTTGCCATTGTAAAATACCATGATGATAGTGTTTTTAGAACTAACAGAAACAATCAAGGAGGTCACATAATCTATTGGTGTTAAACTTAAAGAAAAATGGGGACCATATATCCATTCATAAGTAAAGCCATGAGCTACACATTGACTTAGTTTTAAAATGTAATGTTATCTATGCTTTCTGTATTTTTATTTATTTTGCTCAACATTTTCCAATTAACTTTATCCCAATTACATTAAATTTTATTCAGGCTATACATATTTGATACTTCTGATCTAATATAATTCCCTTGAAGCATGTCAGGTGAAGAAAGTTTGCAACTCACCCAAATACTTAAAATTAATTCATGGCAAGCAGACACATCTTTGTCTTCTCTTTCAAAATACAATGCAATTTCATCATTACACTATACATAGTATCATACAAACATAGGTAGCAAATTATGCCTGTTTAATTATGATGATGTGGTGCAGTATAGTCTGAAATTTCATCATTCAAAAAGTCTGAACTCTAGAATCACATATATTATTTCGTCATGTACACTTTGTCTTCCCTGATAGAATATAAGCCCCTTGAGGGAAGGTACTATTTCATTTTTGTTTTTGTATTACCTGCACCTAATACAATGTCTGGCACATAGTAGGCATTCAATAAATGTTTATTAACATTTAACATAATTAACATTAACATAAAATTATTCTGCAGGGCCTTCTGAGTTTTTAGTTCCGTGTTGATTAATCGCTGATATGACAGTAATACTGTTTAACCGTCAATAAACTTGGTTTTTCCCCCAGTAATTCAGTTCCTACTTATAAGTGAGAAGCTTTTGTAAATTTCATTTACTCATGTATTGATGTATTTAGAGCTGGTCTTTGATGCAGCATAGAAGAAAGAGTGGCAGGTCTTGACATCAAGACAGCTACGTTCACACTCTACCCCAGATATTTTCTAGCTGTATGAGTATAGGTGATTCATGTAAATTTGCACATATTTCATTTTCTTATCAATAACATGGGATTAGTAATAAACCACCTTCATAACAATGTTGGTGTGGATCAGGTATTCTGCAAACTCTAAAACTCGGAATAAATTGGAATTATTATTGTCTTGTGAGGCAAGGTGGCACATTGGTTTGGTTTCCTAACCGATGTGCCACCTTTTCTCCCAAGACAATAATAATTGGTTTCCTAACAAGGAGGCAGAAATGCCTGAGCTCCTTTTTGTAGTGGCAAGGAACTGAAAACTGAGTGAATGCCCATCAGTTAAGAAATGGCTGAATAAGTTATGATATATTGTTAGGATTCTTACAAGGTATTAAATCAGTTGTCTAATTTAGCATGGTACTTAATAGTTCTCTGGTTCAGAGTTCACATCTTTCACACCTTTAAAAGAGCATATAAAAGGACAAGCCCACTGGAAGCTTGAGGATGTTCAGAGTCAAGATTCATTCCTGCTTCCATCTTTGTGCTGGTTGGAGACATTCGGAAAAGAGCTCTCGGACTGAGGAGAGAGAAAGGCCTCCAGAAAACTAGCTGCACCCCAAGTGAAAGAGATAAGATTTTGGAAGAGACAATAAAGAAGTTGGACTTTAACTCCTAGCTGCATTTGGGACTACTGAGCTGAACTGAAACTAAGTCGGCCTCCAGAAGCTCCCCAAGAAACCTGCCCCCAAGAGAATGATTACATTTTAGAGAAGAGAACATTACAGTATATTAATAGAATGGAATTTTATTGTTGTGTAAGAAATGATCAGTAGGATGATTTTATAAAAGTCTACAGAGACTTATATAAACTGATGCTAAGTGAAGTAAGAGAACATGGTACACAATAACAGGAAGATTATGTGATGATCAACTATGATGGATTTGGCTCTCTTCAACAATGATGTGATTCAAGCTAATTCCAATAGACTTGTTATGGAAAGTGATATCCACATCCAGAGAGAGAACTATGGGGAGTGAATGTGGATATCATACTTTGGTATGGCATTTTCACCTTTTGTATTGTTATTGTTGTTTGCTTGTCTAATTTTTTTCTTTCTCATTTTTTCCCCTTTTGATCTGATTTTTCTTGTACAACATGGCAAACATGGAAACATATTTAGAAGAATTGCACATATTTAACCTATATTGGATTATTTGTTGTCTAGGGGAAAGAGGTAGGAGATAGGGAAGGAGAAAAATTGGAACACAAAGTTTTTTTGGGGGAATGTTGAAAACTATCTTTTCATGTATTTGGAAAAAAAAAACTTTTATTAAAAAAAAATTCAAATGAAATACCACTTCTGATATGTAATTGCCAGGTAACTTTAGACAAGTCACTTACCTTCTCAATGATCCCAGCACCTCTTTAAGACTACACATTTTAGAGAAAAGGCTGACTTGCATAGCTAGAGGGATTTGACTCTTTCAAGTATTCCCTGTCCAAATGAAATCATAGATCTGGTCCCTTTCCTATATTACTATCTTGCATTCAAATAGTGCCTTTAACTTTTCAAAATATTTTCAGGTCTGTTATTTTAGGCAATGTTAATCACAGGAAAATACATGGGCTTTAGAGTCAGAGATGTGGATTTACTTTTTTCTCTAACAATTACTACCTGTATCAGCTTGCACAAGTCCCTAAATCTCCCTGGGCCTCAATTTTCTCATCTATAAACTGGGAAAAGTGGAGACTTAACTGGCCTCTCTAAGACATTTGTGTTCACATGTTGCTTATGACAGTTACTATATTTAGGGCTTTAAACAGATTTCTTAACCTCCCTAGGCTTCATTTTCCTCATTTGTAAAATCAAGGAATTGATAGAATCCAGAGTGAGGGGGGAAGGATTTCAGTTTCTATGAGATGTTGCATGAATGAAAAATAATCTTTAAAATCCTATCCTAGATCTATGATTTACTCAATTTACTCAATTTCCACAACAAGCTAGTTCTATGAAATAGGTCTTGAGATAATACTATCTTCATTTGGCAGAAAAGGAAATTGAATTAGTTGCAGAAAAGTTGTAACTCAATGAAGGTTATTAAAGCTCTTAGAAACAGAACTAAGACTAAAACTCAGATTATCTGACTCCCAGTTCTTCATTAAAAAAAAATAACTCTTGATATTTTAAGATAAGTTTACAAAGTGCTTAAAGTTCAATACTTCATTTGATCCTCTTGATAAATACCATTGTCATCATTTTACTGATGAGGAAGCCATCTCAGAGAAGATGAAGAACTTATGTAAAGTCACCTCATAAATGGCAGAGCTAAGATTCAGATCCAGTTTTCCTATCTTCAGATCCAGTACTCTTTCTGCTATATGCCAACCTACTCCCACCACAACCACATTCCTTGTCAGTGAATATTACTTGAATTAACAGCACCCCAAGGACCTGAGTGAAAATTGTAATTGAATTACTAACCCAGACACTAAAAGAATGGATCCCATTATTAAAGAATATAAACTCCTTGAAGACAGTGACTATTTCTTTACCTTGATGTCCTCCAAGAACCAGGATGATACCTTTCACAAAGTAGGAACTTAATAAATGTTGCATTAAATTGAATATCTTATTGGATTCTTGTTACAGATAAAGTAAGAGGAAAGAATTCTTCTGTGTTCAGCAAATACCTTTGAACTTTAAGATGGACTCATCATCACCTCATCACATGTGTTAAGTGCCCTCCCATGGACTGTGTAATGTTGACTGGTCCCTAACATGCTTTTATGAATGTATATATTGAAAATCTTCCGGCACTTGGAAGAACTAGTAATTGCACATTTCTTTGTAAGAAGTAACTCTAGCAGAGTAGGGAACAGGTTTATTTTGCTAGGTGAGGGAGGAATTATTGAAAAGAACACTTTGAAAAAAAAAAAAAAGAAAAGAACACTTTGACGGCAAATGAAAGAAATTCAATGATATAGACTAAAATAGATGATACATAGGATACTGAGTCATTATTTCTGTTTTTATTATTCAGAGAGGAATACAGATTATATATTTCATAAGCCAGATGGGAACAGTTATTTAATCTATAGTAACTACTACAGAAAAAGGTTCCATTGAATCTCTAGTAGGATGTGTTCTCTAGCATGGTTGCCAGCTCCAAAGCCCAGCAAGTTAAAGAATAGGTGTGTATACAGAGATTTTGCTAAAGCTTAATTAAACTTGAGATTCTGTATCATTTTACTAACTTTGTTGCCTAGAAAAATAGAACAAAAAAGAATGCTATAAGAAGAGTCTGGGAGCTATGTGAATTTTGAAGGACCCTCAAAGCCCACAGATTTTTCTTTGATACAAGAATCAAAATTGCATGCTGCCTCCCCAGTCTTCCAGCAGTGTTGGTACCTACTTGAAATGAGCAAATACGAAAGAAAACAGCTGGTGGAAAGCTATTACAGCAAAGCACAGTGTAGTATGCAAGGCTGTAATTACTTTAACATCATTATTCAGTCCACTGCTGGAGAAAAACCTCAGGTTGATGGCATGGAATATTCCCAGTGAGCAGGAGACAATTCCACTGAAATCCTGCCTTAAAAGCCAAGTCTAAGTCTCACCAATAGATCTTTGGGGCTGATCTTACCCGTTTACCTTAAAGGGCAATAGTGGAAATGAGAAGTGATCTTACAAATGAATATTCTGAATTCTGTGACTACTCTGGTTATCTGGCACAGATCACAATAATCCTTCTTGCTGACTAGTTTGGAAAATTAAAAGGAAGGACATTTGAATAATCTGCTGGGTTGCTCCATTAACGAAACAACCTACCAAGGGAAATAGTGGCAGAAGTGATTGAGATCCCACCTAAGGTAGAGACGGTAACAACGGTAGCCACCAGCTGGGAACAGTGGGAGGAAAGCAGAGGGTGTTTACTCAAGTTTATAAAGGAAGAAGAGGATGTGGAAAATGGCCACATTTAGAGAAGGCTGAGGTGAGTGGGTAAACTTAGAATGTTTGAGGCTTGCTAAGGAAAAGACTCTACCTTTATATGTTGTGCTTCCAACCAGATTCAAGCAAAATAGAAAGCTATCACTGCCTGTGATATACTCCACCCTGGGCTGCCCTGATAAAATGCTCATTGTTGGAGTCATATCTTTGGGTAACACAGCAGAGGCGTTTCCTTAATAAATATAAATAAAAATAAAATATAAATAAATAAAAATAAATAAAATAAAAATAGTGAGGTTTCCTTAAATCTACTCTTAGAAGTATACATGTGAATTGGAATGGAAAATAGAATCTTCATTGGAAAACATTATTTAGAGGTAGGTATTAGCATAGAGTTATCTCAGATTAACTCATTTTCACCTTAAAAATCCCAAAATCAGGCCCTGCAGATATGTACAACAGATTAATTTTCAATTAAGGGAAATGTGATATCACAGAGTTTGTGAGTAGAAGAATTCTGTTCCAAAGAAAAATGGAGCTCAGGATATAAACCACAGTGATCTACTATGAAAATCTGAACTTAACCATAAATTTTTAAAAGATTCAACAATAAAAAGGCAGTTAGAACATTCTTGCAAAGAAAAGTGGGCCTGAAGAGATTATTTACTTCTTAAATATCTCAGACAGTAGAAATGCAAGAGGGATAAATGAATGTAACAGCCAATGATAGAACAACAACAGAGTGAAGACAGAGACAAAAGTGTTTTTTGTTTTGTTTTGTTTTGTTTTCCTAAATGTGCACAAAGAGAAGGGAGTAAAAGCAGATTTTAGGTGGAAGTCATGGTGGAAAATTATGCCTGAGGAATTATAGAGAAAGTTTCATGTTACTCATGAGTCAAGATAAATCAATATTGTTGTTTGTATGATAAATGATAGTATTTTTAAAGTTTATATATACTTATAATTATTTTCCATCATAAGTCTTTTGGAATTATCTTAGATTACTATATTGCTGAAAGTCTATCAAAGCTGATCATCTGTACAATATTGCTGTGACTGTGTACAGTCCTAGCTCTGATCATTTGACACAAAAGTTCATGTTAATCTTTTCCAATTATCTTAGATCACTATATTGCTGAAAGTCTTTCAAAGCGTTGTACAATATTGCTATGACTGTGTACAGTGTTTCCATAGTTCTGATCATTTGGCACAGCAATAGTTCATGTAAATCTTTCCAACATTTTCTGAAATCCACCTGCTCATCATTTCTCATACAACAATAGTTTTTCACTATGTTCATATACCACAGTTTCTTCAGCCATTCCTCAATTGATGGACATCCCTCAATTTTAAATTCTTTATTATCACAAAGAGCTGTTATAAACATTTTTGTACATATGGCTCTTTTTCCATTTTTAAGATTTTTTTTGAAATATAGATGTAGTAGTGCTACTGCTGGATCAAAGGTTTTACAATTTTACATCCTCTGGGGCATAATTCCAAATTACTATCCAAATTGTTGGATCAATTCACAACTCCACAAATAATACATTAACATTCCAGTATTCCCATATCTTCTCCAATATTTATAATTTTCCTTTTGTGTCACATTAGCCAATCTGACAAGCACGAGGAGATAACTCAGAGTTGTTTTAATTTGAATTTCTCTAATCAATAGTGACTTAAAGTATTTTTTTTCATGTGATTATAGATGGCTTTAATTTCTTCATCTGAAAGCTGCCTATTCATATCCTTTGACCATTTATCAATGGGATAATGAATTGTATTTTTATAAATTTGGATTGGATCTCTTTATATTTTATTTTTTTATTAGTAGTTTTTTTTTTATTTTTAAACTATATGCAAAGATACTTTTCAATATTCACCCTTGCAAAATCTTGTGTTCCACATTTTTCTTCCTCCCTTTTCTGCATCCCCTCCCCTAGACAGCAAGTAATCCAATATATGTTAAATATGTTGTTTATATGTCTATACATGTTTTCACAATTATCCTGCTGCACAAGAAAAACCAGATCCAAAAGGGGAAAAAATGAGAAAGAAAACAAAAAAGCAAGCAAACAACAACAAAAAGGTGAAAATACTATGTTGTGATCCACATTCAGTCCCCATAGTTCTCTTTCTGGATGCAGATGGCTGTCTCCATTACAAGTCTATTGGAATTGGCCTAAGTCACCTTATTGTGGAAAAGGGCCACATCCATCAGAATGGATCATTGCATAATCTTGTTGTTGCTGTGTACAATGTTCTCTTGATTCTACTTGCTTCATTTAGCATCAATTCATGTAAATCTCACCAGACCTTTCTGAAATCATCCTGCTGATCATTCCTTATAAAACAATATACCATAATATTTATATAGCATACCTTATTCAGCCATTCTCCAAGTGAACATTCACTTACTACAACAAATATTTTTGCACATGTGAGTCCTTTTCCCTTTTTTATAATCTCCTTGGGATACAGACCCAGTAGACTGCTGGATCAAAGAATACACACACACACACACACACACACACACACACACACACACACACACACACACAAACAAACAAACAAAAAAACAAAACAAAAAAAAAAACGGGATGAGGGGCCCAGGTCCAGGACCCCAGGCAAAAAAGATTTGGGGCGTGATGGCAGCTGATGTTACACCCAAAGAGCCTTTAGAAGGTCAGGATTCTGATTTGATCAACCAGCAGAAAAGCAATCACATGGCAGAAAGGGATTACCTGATAAATCAGCCAAAAGGCAATCAGATTGCAAAAATGGATTACACTTGGGGAGAATACAGGCCTTTTAAACCAACAGGGCTGTCCAGTGCAAACAACTCCAATGTAATTGCCAGATGATGAGAAGAGATTTAGAAAGTGGTAAATAGAAGATAATTAGATAGGTTAACTGCCTGGGAGAGAGGGTTTGCTTGTCTTTCTTCAGCAGGAGAAGGAATCAGATGGGTGCCAATGAGTCGTATTCACCTTGTCCATCAGAGAGAGACAGAAAAAGAGAAAGACCTCAAAACAAAGGAGAAAATCTAAGAAACATCTGATACTGAAAGAGCATGGCTAATAAGAAGACTGCTAAAGAACTTTAAAACCAGAAGGAATTATTGAGTTTCCTAACACAAGATGAGACTATGGACAATGGACTTATGGACATATATAAATTCTCAATTTATGATTATTTGATCATGTTATTTGTTACATACTTCTAGTATGTACAATGCTACTATGTTACTATGTATTTATGTAATCTATGTAATTATGTATAATGCCTTCCATACTGATGGATTTATGTTTCAAGGTCATGACCACCCTATGTTCTAAATCAAAAGAAAGGGGGAGATGTTAGGTTCTTACTAAGTGCTAATGAGCTAATGAGATATTAGGTTTTTACTAAGTGCTAAGTCAGTACTTAACAATTCTCTAGTTCTGGCCTTTATTGGGAGTTTTACTTGTGAACTCCTGGGGAGGAGCTTACATGCTTAGGAGGAGCAAGTTCATTGGTTGAAGTAATTTTTCCCAGAAGCCCTTGCATTATCCCACGCCCATTCTCTGGGAGGATAAAAGAGGGCAGCACTCCAGAGATAGAGAAAATTAATGCTGTATAAACTATTTTGGAAAATATTCAAAGAAGAAGTCCTACTAAATTTCTTTTATGACATAGATATGAATCATACATATATATAGTATAATTGATCACATCAATAACAAAACAGAAATCATATGATTATATCAATACATACAGAAAATGCTGTTGAAAAAATACACCACTAATTCCTATTAAAACACTAGAGAACATATGAAGAAAAGGAGTGTTCCTTTAAATTGTAAGCAGCATCTATCTAAAACCATCTTCAAATATTACATGTAATAGAAAGAAGCTAGAACCATTCCCAATTAGTTCATCAGTGAAACAAGGATGCCTATTAATATCACTATTACTAAATATCATATTAGTAATGTTAGCTTTAACAATCATAGAAGGAAAATAATATGAAATAAAAATATGATATGAAAAATGATATGATGGCATATGTTAAAAATCCTAGAGAATCAACTTAAAATCTGCTTGAAATAGTTAACAACTTTAGCAAAGTTTCAGGATATAAAATAAACCACATAAATCATCAACATTTCTATGTTACCAACTAAGCCCAGCAGCAAGAGGTAGAAAGAGAAATTCCATTTACAATAACTGAAAATAATGTAAAATACTTAGAAGTCTACCTACCAAAGCAAACCTAAAAAACTATATGAACACTGGGGCAGCTAGTTTGCTCAGTGGATAGAGCCCTGAAGTAAGGGGGACCTGAATTCAAATCTGATCTCAGACACTTAACAATTCCTAGCTGTGTTACTCTGAGCAAGTCACTTAATCCCAATTGCCTCAGGGGAAAAAACCCTATATGAACATAGTTACAAAGCATTTTTCACACAAATAAAGTCAGATCTAAATAATTAAAAAATATCAATTGCTCAAAGATAGACTAAGCTGATATAATAAAAATGTTAATTCTACCTATATTAGTCTACATATTCAGTGCCATGCTAGTAAAACTGCCAAAAAATTTTTGTAAAGGTAGGAAAAAAATAATAGCAAAATTCATCTGGAAAAAGAAAAGGTCAATAATATCGAGGAGATTAATGAAAAGAAAATGCAAATGAAGATGCTCTAGCAGCATCAGACCTAGAACTTTATTATAAAGTGGCAATCATCAAAGCCATTTATTTGGTACTGAAGAAAAAAAGTGAAATATTTTGAAACAAAAGAAAAAATAATCCACAACTACAGTAATGTGCTATTTGATAAACCCAAAGATGTTAGATTCTGGGATAAGAACTCACTTTTTGAAAAAATTGCTGAGAAAATTGGAAAATAGCATGTCAGAAATAAGGATTGACCAACATCTCACACCCTATAATAGCATAAGGATAACATGATTCGGGTGATATCATCAGTAAATTAGAAAAGCAATGAATAGTTTACCTGCCAGATTTTTGGAAAAGGGATAAATTTATGACCAAAGACAAAACAGAGAACATTTTGAAATGCAAAATGGATAATTTTTATCCCAGTAAATTTAAAAGGTTTTGTACAAATAAAACCAATGTAGCCAAGATTAAAATGGAAGCAGAAAGCTGGGAAACAATTTTTTCCACCCAGTGTTTCTGATAAAGGCCTCATTTCTGAAGTATATAGAGAACTGAATCAAATTGATAATGCAAGTCATTCTCTAATTGATAAATGACCAAAGAGTATGAACAATTTTCAGGTAAAGATATTAAAGCTAAAATATACCAAATCACTATTAATTTCAGGAATGCAAATTAAAACAATTCTGAGATAATATCTCATACCTATCAGCTTGGCTAAGATGAAAGGAAATGATAATGATAAATGTTGGAGGTGATGTGGGAAAACTGGAACATTAATGCATTGTTGGTGGCGTTGTGAACTAATCCAATCTTTCTGAAGAACAATTTTGAATTATCCCCAAAAGACTATAAAACTGTGCATACCCTTTAATCCAGCAATGCCACAACTGGGTCTATATCCCAAAAAGATAACATAAAAGAGAGAAAAGGATCCACATGTGCAAAAATATTTGTAGAAGCTCTATTTGTTATGCCAAAGAATTGGAAAATGAATGGATATCCATCACTTGGGGAATGGCTGAATAGATTGTGGCATATGAATGCAATGGAATATTATTGTTCTATGAGAAATGAGAAAAGGCTGATTTCAGAAAAGCTTGGAAAGATTTACATGTACTGATGCTGAGTGAAGCTTGTAGAACCAGGAAAACATTATATACAACAGAAGCAAGATTATGTGATGATCAACCATGACAGACTTAGCTCTTTTCAGCAATTCAGTGACTGAAGATAATTTCAATAAACTTTGGATGGAAAATGTCACCTGCATCCAGAGAGACAATTAAAGAGACTGAACGTGGATAAAAGCATACTGGTTTCACTTTTTTTCTTCTATTTTTTTTTCTTTTTTCATGTTTTTTCTCTTTTGTTCCTATTTTTCTCTCCCAACACAACTTACATAACATATGGAAATATGTTAAAAAAAAATTAATGTAAATTAATGTAATTGGTTTTTAATTTTAAAATAAGTATAATATATGTAAATATTTTTTCTACACATATTGTATCTGTTTCCACTAAAATATTATCAACATGTGAATATTACAGTAATATTTACACTAAATTTTGAAAAAAAAAAAAAAAAACAATATTCTTTGAGCTCTTACCAGAAGCCTTTTTTGTGCCAATTCATATCTCCCTTTGAGGTTTTTCTTGTGGGTACTTTATCCCCTTCTGAATTTTTTTTTTATCTTCTTTGTCTCCATAGTAGTTTTCTATGGTCAAGGTTCTTTTTTTGGTTTCCTGCTCATTTTCCCCCTATTTCATGGCTTTTAAAGTTGAATTCTGTTTCTGGAGTACATGGAGTGTTGTCCCAAGCTTCTTAATCTGAGTCACTAGTTTTAAGTGCTGGAACCTCTTGTATTTGATGACTTGTGTTCATGTAGCAGCAGTCCAACCCAGTTACATATATTATTGACTGGTTTCTGGGGCTGGCAATTTGCCTTCTGTACTAGGGGGCCTACCATTGGTCTGCTGTGCTACTGTCCTGCTGAGCAAGGATAATTAATTTTGATTGTTGATCTGTGCTGTGGCTAAGACTTTCCTGCTCACTTGCCTGGACACCATCTATGATGGGCTGTGCTTCCCTGTAAGAATATTGAAGATATCCCTGTAAGAATTCTGAAGCCCTTCCAAGCTATTGTAAGCTGAAAAATTGTTTCATTTCCTCTGTCTCCAGGTTCTGCCCTCCAGAATATGTTCAGAAGCTTGATTTAAAATTGTTCCTGAGGAAAACTGGAAAGAGAGCTCAGACAACTTCCTGGCTACTCTCTGCTATCTTGGCTCTACCCCTTTTCTGTGATAAATGATTTTAAGGAAATACTACTGTGTTACAAAAAATGATGAACTCAATGATCTTAGAAAAATATTGATTGAGTTGCATAAAATAATGAAAAGTAAAAGGAACAGAACCAAGAGAATATTATGTATAGTAATAACTATATTAAGAACAACTTTAAGTGAATATCATTTTGACTTTAAATACCAACATTCACTATAAAGGACATATAAATAAATGAACCAGAGCATGTAAAGTCCTGTTGTTTCCAGAAACTGCCGATCGCTCTCTGGGAGGAGATCTGCTGTCTCAACTGCTGCCAACTCTGACCTAGAATAGAGACTCCTCTCCCTTGCTCAGTGTTGCTTCTTTTATCCTCCCAGAGAATGGGCATGGAATAACTCAGGGGCTTCTGGGAAAAAATACTTCAACCAATGAACTTGCTCCTCTTAAACATGCAAGCTCCTCCCCAGAAGTTCACAGGGGTAAAACTCCCTTTAAAGGCCTGAACTAGAGAATTGTTAAGTACCGACTTAGCACTTAGTAAGAACCTATCATCTCATTATCTCATTAGTACTTAGTAAGAACCTAACAAGAGCAACCAGAGAAAGAAATGAAAAATAGCAGTTGATAGAATGATTGTGTGTGTGTGTATGTGTATTATTAATGTATGTATACACACATATGCTCAATGCATACATATATACTTTTTAAATGGAAAAAGTGACATTAAATTTACAAAAATATGATGATCAAATTAGGTTCTGACAAGAAAATGAGAAAATACACCCACCTCTATTATTTGCAAGAATGAGGTACTACAAATGTGAAACATTGTAGTTACTGTCAAATTTGGCTGTCATGTTCATTAATTTTCCTGAACTGCTTTATTTTTGCTTTTTTCCTTGATATGTGACTCAGCAAATATGGGCAGGGATGACAAAAATTGAGAAATAAAGGTTGTATAAAAACCTTTATTGACAAAAAATTTAAATTAAAAAATAGAAAATCTGAAGTGATCCTGAATATTGTTCTTTGTTAGTGATCTCTAAATCACTTGAGTATTTGTATTTTTTTCATTACTCTTCCATTGTTAGAATTTAAATAGTCTTTGTTTTTATTGTTGTTATTTTTAAAGGGTCTGAACCTGCAATTTCATCAGTATAAAGAGATTCCAGTGGGAAAGCTTTTTCTATCAATATAAAGTAGCAACTGTTCTGTAACTTATGGTTTTAGAGACTAGCAGAGGTAGGGAGAGATTAAGTGCCAAACAAAACCAAGAGAAACAAGATTAAAAGGGAAGTACAAAGCTGGGAGCTAGTATTTACAGCTAGTATTTCTGATAAAGATCTCATTTCTAAAATATGTAAAGAACTATGGCAATAATTGATAAACAGTCAAAGGATATGAACAATTTTCAGATGACAAAATTAAAACCACATATATGTATAAATGTTAAACTCAAAGGTACCATTTCACACCTCTCAGATTGGCTAAGTTGACAGGAAAAGATAATGATAAATATTGGAGGGAATGTGGGAAAACTAGAACATTAATGCACTGTTGGTAGAGTTGTGAAATGATACAATTATTCTGAAGAGCAATCTGGAACTATACCCAAAGGGTTATAAAATTGTGCATACCCTTTGACCCAGCAGTGCCATTACCAGGTCTATATTCTAAGGAAATCACAAAGGACAGAAAAGAACCCACATACAGAAAAATGTTTGTAGCAGCTCTTTTTGTGTTAGCAAAGAATTGGAAAATGGGTAAATGCCATTAATTAGGGGGTGGTTGAACAAATTGTGGTATATGAAGATGATGGAATATTATTGCTCTATTAAAAATTATGACCAAGCTGATTTCAGAAAGGCTTGGAAAAATTTATATGAACTGATGCTGAGTGAAACAAGCAGAACCAGAAATACAATACACAATAGCAGAAAGAATGTATAATGATTAACTGTGAAAGGCTTGGTTCTTCTCTGTAGTTTGGTGATTCAAAGTAATCTCAAGAGACTTTGGATATAAAATGCCATCTGCATTCAAAAAAAGAACTAAGAAAATTGAATGTAAATCAACGCATGCTATGATCACTTATTTTTTCTGTTTTTTTTTTGTTTTTTTTTATCTTTACCATGGTTTTCCCCTTTTGTTCTGATTTTCTCCCCAACATGAATCATAAATCAATATGTATTAAAAATAAATAAACTTACTACAATAAAAATTGAAGAAAATAGAATTAAGTTTGTATTGATTATGTAAGTTAATACTATAAAAATAAGAGTTGTGATTAATTAGGCCACTATGGATTCATGATTATGTTACTTGCAATCTATGTTGTGGTAAGGCCTATTGTAAGAACTTATATTAACTAGTGATAAAAATTTAGCATTACTGCTATCCACTCCTAAATAAACTTTGCTTGAAATCTAGAACTCCCTAAGGGACCTCGTATCAATGTTCTTGTACCCCAGAATGCTGCTGTTCAAACAGTTGCTGAAATGTACAAATGACCAATGAAAGGTTCAAGACCTGGGTCTTATGATCTTTGGAAAGCCCTGCTGCCAAAGTATAGTAGTGGATAGCCACTATTGAGATGGTCTGTGGTTGCTGACTTATGAAAGATTTGATGACAAAGTAGTTGAGATTGATGAATATTGCCTAAAGATTAGCCAGTCATATGCTGAGTGAAATGAATAGAACCAGAAGATCGGTGTACACTTCAATGTTGTATGAAGATGTATTCTGATGGAAGTGGATATCTTCAACATAAAGAAGATCCAACTCACTTCCAGTTGATCAATGATGGATAGAAACAACTACACCCAGAGAAGGAACACTGGGAAGTGAATGTAAATTGTTAGGACTACTGTCTATCTACCCAAGTTACTTACACCTTCGGAATCTAATATTTAATGTGCAACAAGAAAATGGGATTTACACACATATATTGTATCTAGGTTATATTGTAACACATATAAAACGTATGAGAGGGAGTAGAGGGAGGGAGGGGATAATTTGGAAAAATAAAAAAATTACTCATGCATATATACTGTCAAAAAAATTTTAAAAATAATAATTTAAAAAAATCTCTTGGCCAAAAAAAAAAAAAAAAAAAGATTAGGCAATCATAGAAGTTTCCATTTTTTGGAAGGAATTTCTCAAGGACTAGGGAAACTTCTAAGAACTTTCTAAGGTTTATAAAATCCCTCACTCCCTCAGTATTAAGAGTCCTTAATCATGAGTAAAGTCATGTAGCTCATGCTACATATGTTAAACATAAAGCTTACACACAGAGGTCCATGACTTGAAGTTTGATTCTCTCTCCATTACAACGCACATTGTTCTTTGTGAGATATTTAGCTATATAAATATTGGATTCTGCCATTTGGGGTCTTGTGGGTTCTTTTTATTTGTATTGTGCTGATTATTTTTTCAATCATAGCAAATTCTATTTGACAAATAAAAATATGAGAAATTCTATGAAAAACATGGTAAGTACCTCCAAAGAAAATCAATTGAACTCGGATATGTTTTGTGACTTCAGCATGAGTAAAAAATATATCAGAAAATATGATTCAGGAAAAAGAAATGAGAGAAAATGAAATTTTATATATTAAATGAAATTTCATACCTCTGCATCATGAAGGAAAAGGAAAAAAAAGAAGAAAAAGAAAGAAGAAAGAAGGAAGAAGATGAAGAAGAAAGAAGGAAGAAGAAGTTTTCATGAACTTTGGAGAAAATATGGAAAAAGTATCTCAAAGGATATGCCATATTTGACATATAATCTATCCCACTGGAGGAAATTTTCCTATAATCTATAATATCACAAATCTTTTTCAACCTCATATAAACTCTTAGGTGACATCCACTTGTGAATTGGGTCCCCAGAATTTGGCTTATAAATCCTTTCTGTTCTCTAAGATAGTTTTAAAGCAATAAAAGGCATCTTTCTAATGCTATCTAGCTTATGAGACTATTATCACACTTCTCTCAAAGTTTAATAGTTGAAAAGCAATTTAGTCAGTCATAAGTAGGTATTGAAAGAGAATGTTTACTAAGTCAGTACAGTCAAAACATTTTATTTGAAAAAGGCCCAAAATTATTTTTTAAATTCTCAAACATATCCTTTTCCCAGGACAAATAAATTTTAGAGCAAAGTGAGCTCAAACTTAGACAGCATCTGTGGTAAAGAATTAACTCATGGCTCATAAAGGTTCTTTTATTGGATCCTTGTCCTCTTATTATGGTATAGTTTTTCTTTTAAACTGTGAAATCTTGAAGCTATTCTTGGTTATCGATTTAAGCTGTCATGAGTCATTCCAATGACACAGTTAGGATGCTACAAAGGGAACAATCAAAATCCTTTGGACCTTTCAAAGTTTATAAAATTCCTCTAGGCAAAATGAGGGTTGGGATGACACAAAGACTGAGGCAAAGACTATCTCTCCCCTTCTAAGGAATTCTTTCTCATAAGATTGGCTGGAATGATCTCTCCTCTCTGATAACAGGTTCTCTAAACTCTAGTCACATCTAGTTCCATGCTTTTATATAATTTCCAGAAAATATGATGAAAAACAAAATTTCTATAGAAAGATCCTCAGGACTAATAAGCAATTGATTTATTTTCTCACATAATAAATGTATTGGGCCAATATCTTGTTACTTCTTTTAGGTGAGGTTATTTTATTGATTTATTTAATGGACTTCCACCTTTAAAGAATTAAATATTGTTAAATAAATAGATATTATAGTTGTCTTAATTTGCATTTATCTGATTAATAATGACTTGGAGCATCTTTTCATATGGCCAGACATAGTTTCAATTTCTTCATCTGAGAATTGTTTGTTCATATCTTTTGACCATTTATCAAGTGGAGAATGGCTTGATTTCTTATAAATTTGAGACAATTCTCTATATATTTTGGAAATGAGGCTTTTGTCAGAATCTTTGACTGTAAAAATATTTTCCCAATTTGTTGTTTCCCTTCTAATCTTGTCTACATTAGTTTTGTTTGTACAAAAACTTTTCAATTTGATATAATCAAAATTTTCTATTTTGTGATCAATAATGATCTCTAGTTCTTCTTTGAACATAAATTCATTTCTCTTCCACAGTTCTGAGAGGTAAACTATCCTATGTTCCTCTAATTTATTTGTAATCTCATTCTTTATGCCTAGATCATGAACCCATTTTGACCTTATCTTGGTGTATGGTGTTAAGTGTGGGTCAATGCCTAGTTTCTGCCATACTAATTTCCAAATTTCCCAGCAATTTTTGTCAAACATTGAGTTCTTACCCCAAAAGCTGGGGTCTTTGGGTTTGTCAAAGACTAGATTATTAAAGTTATTGACTGTTTTGTCCTTTGAATCTAACCTATTTCACTGATCAACTAGTCTATTTCTTAGCCAATACCAAATGGTTTTGGTAACTGCTGCTTTATAATATAATTTTAGATCTGGTACAGCTAGGCCACCTTCATTTTATTTTTTTTTTTCATTAATTCTTTGAAATTCTTGACCTTTTGTTTTTCCATATGAACTTCGTTATTGTTTTTTTTTTTTTCCAGGTCATTAAAATTGTTTTTTTGGGAATCTGAGTGGAATAGCGCTAAATAAACAGATTAGTTTAGGTAGAATTGTCATTTTTATTATATTTGCTCGCCCTATCCAAGAGCATTTGATATTTTTCCAAATGGTTAGATCAGACTTAATTTGTGTGGAAAGTGTTTTGTAGTTTTGCTCATATAATTTCTGATTTTCCCTTGGCAGATAGATTCCTAAATATTTTATACTATTGGTAGTTACTTTAAATGGAATTTCTCTTTGTAACTCTGTTGGATTTTGTTGGTGATATATAAAAATGCTGATGACTTATGTGGATTTATTTTGTATCCTGCAATGTTGCTAAAGGTGTGAATTATTTCTGATAGCTTTTTAGCAGAATCTCTGAGGTTCTCTAAGTATACCATCATATCATCAGCAAAAAGTGATAGTTTGGTTTCCTCATTACCTACTTTAATTCCTTTAATCTCTTTCTCCACTCTTATTACCAAAGCTAGCATTTCTAACAAAATATTGAATGGTAATGGTGATAGTGGGCAACCTTGTTTACTCCTGATCTTACTGGGAATGGTTGCAGTTTATCACCATATGATGCTTATGGATGGTTTTAAATAAATGCTACTGATAATCTTAAGGAAAAGTCCATTTATTCCTATACTCTCAAGTATTTTTAATAGGAATGGATGTTGGATTTTATCAAATGCTTTTTCTGCATCTATTGAGATGATCATATGATTTTTGTTAATTTGATTATTAACATGGCCAATTATACTGATAGTTTTCCTAATATTGAACCAGCCCTGCATTCCTGGTATCAATCCTACTTGATCATGATGTATTATCCTGGGGATGATTGTTGTAGTCTTTTTGCTAATATCTTATTTAAGATTTTAGCATCAGTATTCATTAGGGAGATTGGATTTTCTTTCTCTGTTTTCAATCTACCTAGATTTAGGTATCAGTACCATGTCTGTGTCATAAAAGGAAGTTGGTAGGACTCCTTCATTCCCTATTTTTTCAAATAGTTTATATAGCATTGGGGCTAATTGTTCTCTAAATGTTTGGTAGAATTCACATGTAAATTCATTTGATGCTGGGGATTTTTTCTTATGGAGTTGATTAATAGCTTGTTCTATTTCTTTTTCTGAAATGGGACTATTTAAGCCATTTACTTCCTCCTCTGTTAATCTGGGAAGCCTATATTTTTGGAGGTAGCCATCTATTTCACTTAGGTTATCAAATTTATTGGCATAAAGTTGGGCAAAGTAACTCCTAATTATTACTCTAATTTCCTCTTCAGTGGTGGAAAGTTCTCCATTTTCCTTTTTAAGACTAATAATTTCATTTTTCTCTCTCCTTTTTCTAATCAGATTTACTAAAGGTTTATCTATTTTATTTTTTTTTCATAAAACCAACTCTTAGTTTTATTTATTAGTTCAATATTATTTTTACTTTCAATATTATTAATTTCTCTTTTTAATTTTAGAATTTCAAATCTAGTATTTGATTGGGGGGTTTTAATTTGGTCTTTTTCTGGCTTTTTAACTTGCAGGACCAATTCATTGATCTTCTCTTTCTCTATTTTATTTAAGTAAGCCTTTAAAGATATAAAATTTCCCCTTATTACCAATTTGGCTGCATCCTACAGATTTTGGTATGATGTCTCATCATTGCCATTATCTTGAGTGAAATTATTAACTATGTCTATAATTTGCTGTTTCACCCAATCATTCTTTAAGATGAGTTTATTAAGTTTCCAATTACTTTTTGGTCTATTTACCCCTAACTTTTTGGTGAATGTAGTTTTTATTGCATCATGATCTGAAAAGAAAGCATTTACTATTTCTGCCTTCCTGCATTTAATTTTGAGGTCTTTATGTCCTAATACATGGTCAGTTTTTGTATAGGTTCTATGAACTGCTGAGAAGAAAGTATACTCCTTTCTGTCACCATTCAGTTTTCTCCAAAGATCTATCATACCTAATTTTTCTAATATTCTATTTACCTCTTTAATTTCTTTCTTATTTGTGGTTTGATTTATCTAATTCTGAGAGTGTAAGGTTGAGATCTCCCACTATTATAGTTTTACTATCTATTTCCTCTTGCAACTCTCTTAACTTCTCTTTTAGGAAGTTAAATGCTATCCCACTTGGTGCATATATATTTAGTATTGATATTGCTTCATTGTCTATGCTACCCTTTAGCAAGATATAGTTTCCTTCCTTATCTCTTCTAATTAGATCAATTTTTGCTTTTGCTTGGTCTGAGATAAGGATGGTTACCCCTGCTTTTTTTTACTTCACCTGAAGCATATTAGATTCTGTTCCAGCCTTTTACCTTTACTCTGTATGTATCTCCCTACTTTAAATGTGTTTCCTGTAAATAACATTGTAGGGTTCTGACTTTTGATTCAGTCGGCTATCCACCTCTGCTTAATGGGAGAGTTCATCCCATTCACATTTATGGTTAAAATTACTAATTCTATATTTCCTGCCATCTTATTATCCCCCAATAATGCTTTTCTTTTTCTTGCCCCCCAATCCTCTTTTCCAGTATTAAATTTATAGCCCCCCCTTGTGTCACACCACTCACCCTCTTTAGTATCTCTCTCTCCCTCCTTTGAATCTCTTCCTTTTTCTTGTACCCTTCCCTTATTACTCTTTGCCTCTTCCCTTTTCTTCTCCCCCTTTTTAAGGAGGAGAGAGAAAATTCTCTATAAAACAAATATGTTAATTATTTTCTCTTTGAGCCAACTCTGATGAGAGTAAAATTCACACAATGTTTCTCCCCCTCTCTAAATTTTCTCAGATATGTTAGGTTTCCTTTGCCTCTTTGTGGGATATAGTTTCCCTCTTTTTCTCCCCCCTTTCCCATTTTTCTGACACTATCCCCTTTCCATTTCTACTTCCCTTTATGTTATATCAGTAAAAACAAATTATACATGCAGTCATTATGTATATTCACAACAGAAATACAGTTCTCAAGAACTTTTACCTTTTTCTGCTTCTCTTGAGTTCTATGGTTGGAGATCAATTTTTTTGTTTTGTTTGTTTAGATCTGTTTTTTGCTTAGAAACAATTGGAATTCTTCTGTTTCATTAAATGTCCATCTTCTTCCATGGAAGAAAATGTTCAGCTTAGCTAGGTAGTTTATTCTTTTCTGCATTCCCAGTTCTGTTGCCTTTTGGAAAATCAGATTCCAGGCCCTTCGATCCTTTAATGTGGAGGCAGCCAGATCTTGAGTGATCCTTATTGTGGCACCTCAGTATTTGAATTTTTTTTTGGTTGCTTGTAATATTTTTTCCTTAGTCTGATAGTTCTGAAATTTGGCCACAATATTCCTTGGAGTTTTTATTTTAGGGTTTTTTTGAGAAGGTGTTTGATGAATTCTTTTAATGCCTATTTTACCTTCTGATTCTATTACATCTGGGCAGTTCTATTTGATAATTTCCTATAAAATAGTATTTAGGCTCTTTTTTTTCATCATAATTTTCGGGAAGTCCAATAATCTTCAGATTATTTCTCCTAGATCTATTTTCCAGTTCTGTTCTTTTTCCAAGAAGATATTTAATATTTTTCTCTAATTTTTCATTTTTTTGGTTTTGCTTGACTGATTCTTGATGTCTCAATGAATCATTCATTTCAATTTGTTCAGTTCTGATTTTTAATGAGTTATTTTCTTCATTAGCCTTTTTACTTCTTTTTGTATATGTCCAATAGAATTTTTAAATGAGTTGTTTTGCTCTATGGAATTTTTTCCCATTTCACTCATTTTTTTTAAGTGAGTTATTTTCCTTTTCCAATTCACAAATCCTACTTTCTTGCGATTTCTTTATCTTTTCCAATTCACAAATCCTACTTTCCTATGATTTCTTTACCTTTTCCTATTCAAATTCTGTTTCCCTACACTTCCTGGGAATTCTTTACCTTTTCCAATTCACCTTTCAGGAAGTTGTTGCTCTCTTGCATATTCTCTTTCTTTTCCCCATTTTTCTTCTAACTCTCTTTTGAGATTTTTAATAGTCTCTTCTAGGAAAGCATTATTTGGGGTATTGTCTGGAGGCTGTTTACTATTAATCTCCTGGGGTTGAGAACCTATTCTCTTTCTTTGTAGAAGCTACCAATCCTCCTTTTGATTTTTTTTTACTCATTTTTAAAAGCCTATAGGGTCTGCCTTCAGGGCAAGGAGGTTACCAGTTTCCTCTGCAAAGCAGGGATAGGTGCCAACTGGCTACAAAGAGCAGTGAGGTACGGAGTGGTCTGGGAAAGAATTCCCCACCTGAAGTAGTTTAGATCTTATTAGCAAGGCTGAGCTGGAAGTGCGCAGTAAAGAACCCCGCTGTGGGGATTAGTGACTGCCCTGGAGCTAGAGACTGGACAGTGAAAGTGTCACTGCCCTAAGTCAAAGTCTGCTGTGGGGCTGTGGGTATTAGCAGCTGACCAGCAAATAGCCCCAGATGGACAGGAAGTGGCTCTGCCCCCAAAAGCATAGTCGTGCTGGGGGAGTTCTGTTGCCCCAAGCTGAGCCCCCACTGTGTGAATTAAAGGCTGCCAGTCAGTGCCCCTCTGTCATGCAGATTTGCAACTGCCCCAAGGAAAAGCCCCATACTACAGAATGGGGTCATACAGCTGTATTGTGGTCTGTGCTGAGTCACTTCCAGTTTTGGGTGAGTATAGCCAGGTCCTGTTAGGTTCTGTTTTTTAGAGTAGCCTCGCCTTTGATGCTAATTTCTCTGCTGGTCTGCTGCTTTATAACCAAGGCAGAGCAATCAGCCTATGCCAGAGTCCTCTCTGCACTTTTTCTAACCACAGAGGCTACTCTGTCTCCTGGTCAGCTCTGTTTACCAGCCTCTCCCACCTTCTGGTTTGTGCTGATCTGCTCTGCCCCCTCAGGACAAACTTTTTTCTGATGAACTTCCAGATTAATTTAGGCTGTTGAGTTGTACTTCTAGTCTTAGTGAATTTTGCTAGTCAAGCACTATTTTGAGGCTGAATTTAATTATTGGTTTTGAATTATGAGAGGAGCTTAAAGTTAAGTGTGCCTTCTCCACCATCTTGGCTCTGCCCCCAAATTATTTTTAAAAGAAAAGAAAAATTCATTCTTTATGTTGTTCTAGCAGCAGCACCAGCAAATTATAGGATTTAATTTTAATTGATAAACCTTTTTAAGTTGATAAATCTTTCCCTTATATAACAATTTTAATGTTAATATTTTTATTGATTTTCACATTTCTTCTCTTTAATATTTCAATTTTTTTCTTAGCTCTTTCACTCAACAGAAAAAAGAATCATGAACACAACAGATTTTCCTCTATTATTTGTGAGTTTCATTAAAATGATAGCTAACTGAAAAGACAGAAACTGAAAAAAAAAATCTAACAAATTTGAAATGTCACTCCTTTTTTACTTTTTTTTTAAATTAAATTTATAATTATAACATTTTTTTTGACAGTACATATGCATGGGTAATTTTTTACATTATCCCTTGCACGCCCTTCTGTTCCAAATTTTCCCCTCCTTTCCTCCACCTCCTCCCCTAGATGGCAGGCATTCCCATACATAAATATGTTATAGTATATCCTAGATATAATATATGTGTACAGAACCAAATTTTTTTGTTGTTGTTGCAAAAGAAGAACTGGATTCAGAAGGTAAAAATAACCTGGGAAGAAAAACAAAAATGCAGTTTACACTTATTTCCCAGTGTTCCTTCTCTGGGTATAGCTGATTCTGTCCATCATTGATCAACTGTATCTGAGTTAGATCTTCTCTTTGTTCCATCAGAATACATCCTCATACAGTATTGTTATTGAAGTGTATAATGATCTCCTGGTTCTGCTCATTTCACTCAGCATCAGTTCATGTAAGTCTCTCCAAGACTCTCTGTATTCATATTGCTGGTCATTTCTTACAGAACAATAATATTCCATAATATTCATATATTTACCCAACCATTCCCCAATTGATGGACATCCATTCATTTTCCAGTTTCTAGCAGAAATGTCACTCCTAAGATGAATTATGGTGTTATCATTTATAAGACAGTTTATTTCTTTTTCTGTTTTTTTTCTTTTTTAATTGTTCATTGGATTCAAATCTTGACTCTGCATTTATTATTTAGATAGTCTTGGGCAAATTATTGCTCTCTCTCTGGGCTACAGTTTTTTCACCATAAAATCTACATGACCTTCCACACCCTGTTCAACTCTCAAATTTATATTACTGTGGTTTATATAAATGTGATCTATTTCTGTTAAAATAGTTAAAAACCATATCAGCAGTTCTATTTTCACTGTTAATTATTATCATGATCCACCTGAGGCTATTTATTTCTACAAAATGTACTCTTTATATAAACTAAATTACCCAAGGAAGAATGGTTCTATGCATATTTGAAAGTTTCTGTATATATGTGTATATATATATATATATGTGTATGTGTGTGTGTGTGTGTGTATGCAAACATACATATGTGTATAGAGAAAAAGATAAAGGTATAGATATAGATATATATTGGCAGCTATTTATGATCTTAGAGAGTTCATCATTTCACTGCAATCTATACTCCAAATGTCTTCTACCATTCTCCAAGAAATCTCTTCCTCTTGGAAATTTACTCCAGGCTTAGAATTCACACATTGTAAATAGTTCCACCATTATGGATTCTCCTTCTGAGTAAATCATCTCAGAAACTCAACTAAAGAAGGTCACTCAGGTCAGCTACATCTCATTCCTCTCCAGGCTGCAGTCTAGATTTTACTATTTTTGTCTCTTGTCACCCTCCAACAACTTTTCAGCTTTTTAAAAAATATTGTCTTTCTCTATTAAAATGTAAGCTCCTGGAAGATATGTTCTATTTTCTGCTAATATTTGTTACTTTTTTTTTTTGTGAGATTAAATAATGGTGCATTTGAAATTATCGATATCTTTATAATCTTTATAATTTAAAAATAAATAGAAATCACTCTTTATTTTATGTGTCTACCAGAAAGACTACATTCTCCTTAATAGCTAAGATAACTCAGTTCTGTACTTCGTATAGACTTTCAATCCAGATATTTTCAGATGAAAACAAGTATTTTTTTAAATGAAGGGATGTGGGGTAGAGGTATTAGTGTTATCTCAATTTCTCTGATTTTCCACTTATTGCCTATGTTGATACAACTTCAATAAAGTTGAAATCTGACCATGGCAGATGATTATGGATGAATAAGGTGGGTCAAAATGTCAGATATTTAGCCATTTGTGCTAATTGATTCAAACCCTGTTAATTAGGGGGAGGACAGAAGCAGAATTTATTGACTTTGGTTTTGAATACTTAACTTAAAAAAAAAAAAACTTCAATTATTGTTAGGTTTCTTTACCTTCCAGGTGAGCAACAAGATAGAGGACAAACATTTTCTCTGAGCCCCACAACTTCTCAAAATTATTCTAAATAGAAATTATGTACCAAAGATAAAGAAACTTCAGAGAACACCCAGAATCCAAAAGAAAGTTGAATGTGTGTGTGTGTATGTATGTGTAAGTATATAAGTGCACATATATATGTGTTGTATACATTGTATGTATAAGTACATACGAGGGTGTATATTGTGTGCATATGTGTGTGTGTGGGTGTGTGGGTGTGTGTTTGTGTATATGACCTGATACTCACTGGCCCTGAACATACTAATTATCCCTTTCCTATCTTTTGTGTTACTGGCATAAGGCTATACTAGCAAACCAAAGGACACAGTACATGATTACCAAAAAATCCACTAAATTCCAGTTTCTCCTCTCTCTAGTACCAAGAGACCTTGAATCTCAGCTGAGGAAATTTGCCCTGGCTGCTTAGCAGCCACATCCTTTTAGAAACAAAAGTCTGCTGGGGGCCACAACCTTTTTGCACCAGAAATACAAAGTTATGAATTGCTAGTGCCAAGGATAGACAATCCATAGCACCAGCAGAGCTTTTTTAGAGCAGACAACTCTACTGCAACATTTCTATAAAGTTCTGAATTGTGATGCCACGTCAAAGAATTAAGGTACAGAGAAAGTGGGGCAGGACACCAGGACAGGATACTGTGTCTGGAAGGAGGGTGTTACTGTGCCAGCCTTAGAGAAAGAGCTCAGCATCCAGCTAGGACCAATTCAGATCATGCAAGAGTCAGATAGGCTAAAGAACTGTGAATTGATTAGTGTAGATGGAGGTGGAGAAGCTTTGAGATCCAGCCCCCAGGGGAAACTACTGATAAGGGGTGGGAGTCAGAAAGGAAACAGTAAAGAACATAAAAATAGTCCAAAAGAGAGATGAAAATTATGAGGGTAGAATACGTGCCCTATATAGGAGAAATAATAGAATAGAAAAAATTGGAATCTGTAAAGTTTCTATACCCAAGCATAAAGGGCTTAAGAGAGTCATTCAACATATTCTAAATATAATTTAAATTTTAATTCTGTCCCATTTTTTATAATATTAATTCTGAAAGATGTTTCCATTTATGCATACAATCTTATCTTCCTAGACACAGAATGGAGAAGGCTCTTCTGTTTGTGCTGTGCTTTCCTAAGGTGTAGTAGACAATGTAACTCAATAATACTGAATGATATATTCTTAGGAAATACTATAGAAATCAAAAAAATATAAACACTGTATTCATTTTCATCATGTTATTATCCTGATTATTTAAGTTGCCCAGGTATAATGTGTGATAGAAGCCATGAGGTAAATTCATAAATAAATATATCTCAAAAGTACCTTGACTTATAAAAATAAAGCCTAATTGTAAAAAAAAAAAAAAAAAAAAAAAAAAAAAAGTTCACACCAACAGAAAAATTAAAGCAAGAAACTTTAAATGGTAACTTTTCCAGAGGCAGACAAGGGAGTTCAATAAGAAGTGTAAGATTGCAAATGAAGAGTGAGTTAAGGGTAATTAAAAAAGGTCCTGAGAGAGTGATAAACCTAGTCCTTTGCTTTCCTTTGGGAAGCAAAACAAGAAAGAGAAACTCAGAATTCACAAAATATATTGTGGTTTGATGAAGCTTTTTAATTTGAGGACTCTAACATTTTATTGAGACAAATTCATTAATTTTAACAACACTCTTTGATATTAGTAAGTACAATGATTGGCACCCTGTTGTAAATGGAGGGGATGAAAGAAAAGAAGTTCCTATATCCCCAAAGCAGTAAGCCATCCTGCCTCATGGCCTTCCTTTCCTGATTTAGCTGTTCCAAGAGTTTTAATAAACTCTGCTAGATTGGTAACTTGCCAGCCAACATGTGCACAGAGAGAAGAGGTATAAGAAAGATAGCAGTATCATCATCACACTTTGTATTTGCAATATCTTTCTGCCTGGTGCTTTTCAGACATGACCTCATTAATCTTCATAACATCTTTAAGAAAGAGCTAAGAAATGGGCTCCACCCTTATTTAATGGATGAGGAAAAAACTTGCTCTAGGCCAGGGTAGGATTCTGTGTCAGAGATAAAGATGAAAACAAACCTTTTTAATTCCAGGGACCCCGGGGCCTGTCAGCCATGCTGTTCTATATGACTTCTTTGAGGCATAATCAAGGCCAGACCTCTTACAGGAGCCTTATATTTGAAGGCCAATGTTTTACTTTTAAGAGTTTAAAGAAAAAAAAAAGCAGAACTCTGGGAAATGAGTATGAACCACTACAAAGAATTCCCAATCCCTCTATTTTTGTCTGCCTGCATTTTTTATTTCCTTCACAGTCTAATTGTATACTATCCAAAGTCCGATTCTTTTTGTATGGCAAAATAACTGTATGGACGTGTATACATATATTGTATTTAACATATACTTTAATATATTTAACATGCATTGGTCAACCTGCCATCTAGGGGGAGAGGGTGGGGAAAAGGAGGGGAAAAATTGGAACAAAAGGTTTTGCAGTTGTTAATGCTGAAAAATTATGCATGCATATATCTTGTAAATATAAAGCTATAGTAAATAAATAAATGAATGAATGAATGAATGAATGAATGAATAAATACAATTTTAAATTTGAAAAAAAAAAGAGTAAAAAAAAAAAATGACCTAGCAAGGGGAAAAAATATAAAAAAGGATATCTAGAGGACAATTAGTTCAGGATAATTTATTATAATAATCAGTTATAATCTAGCATTTTCATAATTTTTATTATATGCAGGCATTGGGCTAAGTGCTCTATAATGAAATTTCTTAAACTGTGAATTTCAAATCCTTGTGAGGGTGGGTAACTGAATGTGGAGATTGCAAATTTATGATTTATTGTCTTTAAATGTTTGATTCTGTACAACTCTATACCTGGAATTGTGTAAAAGTTTCTTAGGTGAAAAGAAGTCAAAGTGGAAAAAGTTCAAGAAATCCTGATTTATAAATATAATCTCATTTCATCCTCACAACCTTATGAAGTAAATGTGATTATTATCTCCATTTTACAATTGAAAAAACTGAGGCAGAGTTTCTCAGCTAATTAGCACATGAGAGGCTAGATTTGAACTCAAATTTTCCTGACTCCAGAGAAGAAATGATTTTAACAAATGACTAATTCAATTCAACAAATATTTATTAAACACTTTAGTACAAAGTGTTAAATATAAAAAAGAAGAAAATATCTTAGTCCCTATGCTCAATCACACATATTCATAGTGCAATGATAAAATAAACTATTTTGTACACTATTACTAACTCATTTCTAAACCATCCTAAACTACCAATATACTAACTGCATCATACCAAAAAAGCAGGATAACCAAATTTGTTCTCAGACCATATAAAAATACCTACCAGATAATGGATTTTTAGACTTTTTATACTAGTGGGAAAAGTGTTACTTGTATTGTAACAAATCTTAAGACTTAGTATTAGCTCAATTAGCCATGTCATCTTAAGCAAATTGGTTACTTTTTCTGTCTCTCAATTTTGTCATAAATGTGTAAAATAAGGATAATGATATTTGTATGACCTAAGTTACTTGACTGTTATAAGCACAGCAGATAACTATGAATTCTTGTAGCTGGGACAAATTCTGTTGGGAGCAAGGGAGATACAGAACATGTTCTCATGTTCTGCCCCAGGGGTGCAGTCCTGCCAATAGACCAGACAGTTTCTCTTACAGAAAATCTAGCTCTATATCAAGAAACATCATTGATAACTACAAGGCATCACAGGATGAAAGATTTATATGGGAAAATAGGTGGCTCAACTCAATGCATGGCATAATAGAGGTGAGGAGAATGGAAAGAGGAAAAAGAGGCACCTTTCTCTTACAAACCCTGACAAGACTCAACAAGTTCCCAATTCATGCATC
This sequence comes from Sminthopsis crassicaudata, assembly GCF_048593235.1. Lineage (NCBI taxonomy): Eukaryota > Metazoa > Chordata > Mammalia > Dasyuromorphia > Dasyuridae > Sminthopsis > Sminthopsis crassicaudata. The sequence goes on along the minus strand of NC_133617.1, from coordinate 380,312,849 downwards.
CAAAAGAAAAGAAAAAGATTGAGACATACTCAGAAGGAGAATTAGAGGGGAAAGTTGAATGATATTCTGGCTAGCTTTCAAATCCACCCTTTTCTACCTCTAGCATGAAAACATGTGGCCTCTGTCTGCTATCTCTAACACTTTAAATCAACTATTTCTATAATCTGATTCAACTTTATTTGTGTGTATGGGAAGAAATCTCAACATCAGTATTTATCATCTTTAGGGATGTGTGACAAAATAGCAAAGAGGGAAGTCAATAGCATCAAGTACAGGATTTGTTTAGCGATGTACTTATCACAAAGGCTAAATGAAGAAGGTGAGTTAGTCAACTTCACTTGGTCAGCATGATATGAGTAAAATTACAGTTTTGCATATTTAAATAGATCTGTTCATGCAATAAAGGAATAGCATAGCTTTCCGGAGAATGTGCATTTTACTGGCTGTGGTTCTTGGAATCATAATTTTAACTTTGCTTAAGGAATACATTGATCAACATGGGAAAAGAGAGATGTCTCTTGAAAGTTGTTCATTTTTTAAATTTAATTTTATTTGATACCTTTTGCTTTTGTCACCTTATTTTCCAAGTGTATTCTTTTCCCTTATCTTACTGAGAGATCCATCTCTTATAACAAAAACTAAAAACAAGAAAAAAGATAAATTTAGCAAAATTAAATAATGCATCAACCAACATAGTATTCAGTGTTCTATATTCATCATATCCCCTCTGTGCAAAGGAAGAACAGTGAATTCTCATATCTCATCATAGAGGTCAAGCTGAATCATAATTTTATAGAAGCCAATTTTGGTTTTGTTGCTATTTTTTCCACTTGCATTGCTATAGATGTTGAATATTTTGTCTGAATCTGCTTACTTTATTTTAATTATATCTCATAAGTCACTTTATGTTTTTTTATCCATTATATTACTCAAGGAACATTGAATTACACTCATGAACCATAACTTATTTAGCTATTTTATAATTTATAGACATCTGCTTTACTTCCATTTCAAAGCTGTGCATTTTTTAAATTGAGACTACAAAATAATCCCTTCATACTTACCTGTTCTAAGTACAAATCTCATCTATGTTCTACCATAAGTAGGAAAAAAAAATTTACCCCAAATGATGAAAGTTTTATTTATATTTATTTTGTTTTTTACATTGTGTGGATGCCAAAGTAGCATTTAGGATATTTTCCCATGAGGAGAAGGATATACACAAAAATGGTAATGTTTTCTTCATTAGGGAAGCTTTTGATTTTTAGATAGTTGTTCATTCCTTGAAACTACAGGATGGGGAGAGAAAGATAAAAAAATGATGACCTTCAAGATATAAATCTACATGAGTCACAGGACATAGACTTTTAGTGTTATTTCTTCATTTTCACAAAAGAAGAATGAATGTATAGGAGCTTAGTGATCTAGCTAAGGCCAAACAAAAGTAGTAGATGAGAATTTTGCTTCCCCCTCTCGTTTTTTTAATTCTACATATTTTTTTTATTCTGATGTTCTAACAAACATACATTAAATATAAAATCAGCTCTTCCCTATACCAACTGAACAAAAAAAGAGAAATTTACAAGGAAAAACAAATCTTTAATATATACACAGATTGCTTTTCTTTTAGATATATAACAAATTTAAGGTGATTTTAAAATGTTTAAATGACTAATTTTTTTTAAATTTTATAATTATAAAAATTTTTTGACAGTCTATATGCATGAGTAATTTCTTATAACATTATCCCTTGTATTAATTTTTCCAAATTTTCCCCTCCCTCCCTCTACTCCCTCCCCTAGATGACAGGCAATCCCATACATTTTATATGTGTTACAGTATAACCTAGATACAATATATGTGTGTAAATCCAATTTTCTTGTTGCACTAGATTCTGAAGGTATAAGTAAACTGGGTAGATAGACAGTAGTGCTAACAATTTACATTCACTTCCCAGTGTTCCTTCTCTGAGTGTAGTTGTTTCTGTCCATCATTGATCAACTGGAAGTGAGTTGGATCTTCTTTATGTTGAAGATATCCATTTCCATCAGAATACATCTTCATACAGCATTGTTGTTGAAGTGTACAGCAATCTTCTGGTTCTGTTCATTTCACTCAGCATCGGTTCATGTAAGTCTCTCCAAACCTTTCTGAATTCATCCTGCTGGTCTAAATGACTAACTTTTCTTTCTTTTCTTTTTCTTTACCTTATTTTGGCATCTCAATCCCTCACACCTTTCATACACCCCTCTTTCTTGATTTTTCTCCTATTGAGAGAAAAGAAAAAGAAAATCCTTATAACAAATGAGCAGGATAAATCCCAAAATAGAGAAGTATAAGACTAATTTATCCAACAAAATTAAAATAGAAAACAACTTTTAAAAACTTTACAACTATGATCATTGTAATGCTAAATCATGAATGTAGAAGACTTGATAATGAAACATACTTCTTCAGAGAGGTGTTCAACCTCCAATGAAAAGAGATATATAAATTTGCAAATATGACCAATGGGGGATTTTGTTTTCCTAGACTACACATGTTTGTGATAAAAGGCTATGTATGTTTATTTCTCAATTAAGAGGTGCAGTTGGAAAACCATATTGTAAATGCTTGCAAAAATAAATAAATTTAATTTTTAGAAAGATATACATAGTCAAAACAAAATACCATATTATCTGTGTTTGAAAGTGTGTGTGTGTGTGTGTGTGTGTGTGTGTGTGTGTGTTGTGTGTGTATTCTGTCCTCTGGAATCCTTGTGGTTCAATGTACTGATTATAGTTCCTATGTCTTTCTGAGTCATTTATCTTTAAAAAGTTTTTGTATTGCCAAAAAAAGTTCTTATTCTGCTCACTTTACCTTATTTATATAAGCCTTCTCAGGTTTGTCTGAAATCATCCTCTTATAATTTTTTATGACACTATAGTCTCCATTGCATTCAGATGCCACACTTTACTTGGTCATTACCCAGTTTTGGGGCACCCCCTTAGTTTTCAGTTCAGGGAACAGTGTGGTATCAATCAATCAACAATTACCTGCTAAACACTGACTATATACCAGACACCATACTAGGTACCAGAGATACAAGTTCAAAGAACCCAACAATCTTCACTCACAGGATGCTTCTATTCTAATGGGGCAGAAAATAAGTATGTATTATACACACACATACACATACACACACACACACATACACACACAAGTTTAAATATAAGGTGAACAAAAGAAATGTTCACTGTTGAATACATTAGTTTGGGAAAGAAGATAGTAACAGTTGTAATTAGGAAAGGTGCCTGAATATATGGTTCCTGAGGAGAAACAAGTCACTAGACATAAAGAAGCAAAAGGTTTTGTTTCAGAATGACCAAACTGATATGGACAGCAATATGAGTCACTCTAGCATATGTGTGGGATTTTCAGAGCTTGAGAGCCCCAGTGGCTAATGTGTGGATATGGAAAAGCAATGAATTGGTGTGTGTGTGTGTGTGTGTGTGTGTGTGTGTGTGTGTGTGTGTGTGTGTGTGTGAGAGAGAGAGAGAGAAAGAGAGAGAGAGAGAGAGAGAGATAAAAAGAGAGAAAGAGAGAGAGACAGAGAGAGACAAAGACAGACAGAGAGACAGAGACAAAGAGACAGAGACAGACAAAGAGACAGAGACAGAGAGAGACAGAGAGACAGAGACAGACAAAGAGACAGAGACAAAGAGAGAGCGAGAGAGAAACAGAGACAAAGAGAGACACAGAGAGAAAAATTCAGAGATGAAGAGAGACTGAGACAAAGATAGAGAGAGACAGAGAAACAGAGACTGAAATGTAATAGTGAAAACTGGAGAATTGAGTGTAGCTATGTCCGGGGGTACAGTGACTCCAACACTGGGAAGTTCTAAGAAGAAAAATGAGGTAATAGTTTCTATCTTGATGACTTGTTTCTGAGCTTCCTATTGTATTTTTGTGGGAAAAGAATGTATCCCAGAGAAGGCCAAAGAAAACCTTAAAGTACATGTGATATATGATTGTGGAAAATTGGTCCCCAACTGGGGGGAGGAGAGACTGTATAAACCTATGCCAAACTAAAAGACTTGAGATTGACAATAGGTTCCCACAGCCCATCAATGTTTGGTCCATCACCATGGTGAGTAAATGGATGTCTTCTCTTCTACATACACTGCTCTAGCTGAATATTCTATTTAATTCAACAAATATTTACTATATGAAAGGCACTTTTGCCTCTCCTGTGACTTTCTACATTGAGGTTTCACTTGATGCAAATTTCAGCTTAGTTTTACTCAGCTTAGTTTATTCAGATGTTTGAAGGGCCAAAGGATGCCCAGTATGATTTGTTTATGAGGCCTTGAACACTATTAATATGGTCCTACCTTCATAGATATTTTTTTTGCCAGTTTTACAGAGTATATGGCCATTTAATTAGAGCCATTCAAGGTCATTATTGTTGTTGTTCATTCATTTCCAGTTTGTGGACCCTTTGTGACCTTATTTGGGGATTTCTTGGTAAAGATACTAGAATGGTTGGCCATTTCCTTCTCTAGCTCATTTTGTAGATGAAGATACTGAGGCAAACAAGGATAAGTGACTTGCCCAGGGTCACACAGCTAGTAAGTACCTGGGATCAGATTTGAACTCATGAAGCTTCTTCCTGACTTCAGTCGCAGAATTTTATCCACTATACTATATAACTTCCCATTCAGAACCCTTACCCTTTCTTCAAAAGCATTAAAAGGCATCGTGGTATGATGGAATGAACAATGGATTTGAAATCAGAAGACATTAATTCAAATCACCACCCTACTATTATAACTTGGACAAATCGTTGAACTTTCCTATGCTGTTTTTCCTCATCAGCAAAATGAATGTGTTAAACTAGATGGCCTTTGAGGTATCTTCCAGATTTAAATTTATAATTCTTGAGTTTTTTCCTCCAAGTAGAATGAAAAATATCCCATTGGATGTTTATTCCTTTGAGATAGGTTATTAGCTTTTCAAGAGTCCCTTACTTAAATACAAATACTTCCTGGAAAGGATGGCAAATTAGTCTATTGTGATGCATTAATATTTGGTTGAGAATGAAGCTATTCAATTACCTTTTAGGGATTTGAGGATTTGGAGAAAGAGTTCTAGAACTTTAAATTGTAGGGCATAGAATGGAAATAGTAAAAACAAAAGCTGACATATATGTGTCTATATATACACACATATGTGTGTATATGTCTATATGTCTATTTATGTAACTGTGTATACATAGATACTGCAGATACATACATTGCTGTTGTTTGTTCTTCATTCTCAAAGAAGACCATGCCATCAAGGAGATGATACCATGACAAGCAAGTGAATTGGATTTGAGGGAGGGAGAGCTGTGCAAGAACATCCTCCACATCTTCCCCTCCAGAACCCTCTGTGTTCAGTGGCCATATATAGATCAGTTTGACTGAGATGGCCCTAGATGAAATGGGAGACGTTGGCCTTTTTAAGCTAAGGTCTTCAACAGATATCAGTTTGCCTGAGATCACACCCATTCAGGTTAGGTTGCAATCCAGGTAAAGAATCTCCTCTTTCACCTCATCCAAAAAGAAAAAAAAAACAACTAAATAATAAATTAATGAATGAATCTGGGAGATAAAGACCCTCAGGGTTTCTGCCAAAGCAGAAATGATTATTATTTACATTCAAACTTAGTGGATCAGAATGCAAACAATGACCAAATGGGGCTTAGTCTATTTATTTAGATTTTTCTCGGCACATACATATATACACATACATACACAAATCCATAAACTTAAAGTTTTGCCAAGCTCTTGATATGCATTTTCATTTAGATGTCCTTCACAAGGATGCTTTGGGGAAGGTACTATTGGTCTTACTATTGGTCTTATCCCCAAGAAACTAGGGCAGTAAAGACAGCACTAGATTTGATATTAGAGGACTTGGTTTAAATTTTTACTTTTCCTTAACTACCTATGTAACCTAGGGCAAGTGTCTTCATCTCGGCTTCAGTTCCTTATCTCTAAATTGAGGTAGTAGTTGGGACTAGGTGACTTCTGATGTTCCTTCTAGCTCCAAAATCTATGAAGCTAGGAGCTTTAGATAAGGTGAATGAACTGGGAGTGGGTGGGTAGGGAATAGAGGAACTAGAGAGGGAGGGAACCTGAAAAGATGTGATTCCAGATTATGGGCCCCTCCCAGGCTGGGGAATCTAGGCTTTTTTCCAGACAGAATTTTCCTCATTCAATTAAAAAAAGTTGAGAGAGAGCCAGGTGGAATGCTTCCAGTTAAATACTTCCTTCTCTTATCTTCTTGTTCACACCCTTCACCCCATTAGCACAACAGAGCACTCTCCATTTCTAATGAAGATATTCACACTGTATTCCTAATGAAAACTTTTCACGGGTAATGGGCTCTCTGCTGGGAAAAATATACATAGAAAGAAAGCCCCTCAGTGCAGAAGCCATTTTTAGAGAACGTCATGGCAACCTGGTCACCTCTTAAATTCCTAATGGTAGTATAGAGCAGAGGTGTCAAATGCAAATATAAATGAAGGCCAGAAAAAAATACATAAGGATCTGTGGGGTATTATATTGACTTAGAAAACCACATATTAATTTTACCTACATTTTATTGTATTTTTATTTATTTTCTTAAATATTTCCCAATTATAATTTAATCTGATTTGAGTTATGCTTGGGAGTGTTGTGGTTGAAAGTTACTAGATTTTGGACATATTCAGTGTATAGACTCTGGAGAGATGATGATTTTTAAAAAAAATAGAGGCACAAAGAAGCAGTAATTAACATTCAAAGCACAGATACCAATTAATGTGAAAGAAAATATGATATTAAATGTATGCAATTTGGTTTAGGTAAATAGTCTGGATTAAAACTTGAAATAAAGATTGCATTGTAGAGTTTGAAAAAAGATAAGAATCTTAAAGGAAATATCAGGAAGCAGAGATCATTTGCTTTTACCATGTAGGCTTACTAGGAAAAACAGATTGATGTTAAATCGCTCTGATACTTCAAAATTTAATGATATCTGGATAGTGGAATATAATCAAATTCCAGAGAAAATTCATGATCCACCTGAAAGTTGTTTTTATTTTATTTATTGATCTCTGCTTCCATGAATGAGAGGATAAATATATACTCAGAGGAAGAAATGGAAAAAATATCCTTTGTGCTATTTATAACAAGTAATATAATCACCTGTAAAAATAGGAAAAAGCAAGAATTTATCATAATTTTATTCATAGTTCAATGATAATACCTAAACATTCAATATTTCTGTATTTTAAGCATATTTCTTGATGATATAAAAAGTTCAATATGTATTTGCTTATAGGAAAAACATTATTTTATACAATCATAGGTTTTCAAAGATGACTTCATAGTCTTTAATCTAATTACAACAGAGACATTCTTCCTGATATCTAAAGTTCCATTGATGTTCTGATCTGACCACATATTGGAACTGATCTAAAGTTGCAAATTACTTTTTCCTTTGCTGTAGAGATGAAGTAGAGAAAGATCATCTCTCAGTAACATATGTATTTTTTTCCTAAAAGAGATACAGTTTAAACTAACTTCCTCTTCCCTGCTGGGGGTCTATGAGAAGAGAACTATTTTACCCAGACTTGAAACAATTACCCTGCTGCTGGTCATGCAAGGCTGGAGTAAACAACAACATTAAAGGAAGTTAGAGTGTGCTTAGCCAAGGATTTTCTCACACTGCTGCGTACGTATGGAGGTAGTCATCCGACCTGACAAGGAGCAAATGTGCTCAGGAACATTATCTTAAAAAAAAAAAAAAAATCTTATTGATACCTTCTGCTTTTACATCACTTTCTTTTCCAAATATATGCTTTCTCCCTGCCCTACCCTTGGTAATGAAGAGTTTCATTAATAGTCTGATCTGACCACATATTTGAATTGATTTTTAAAAATTGGTTATCATATAATTTAATTGTATTCAATATGCATTTAGGGTTATGTACTTTATTTTGAATTCGCTGAAAACTGATTAGCTATGTGTAGTATTGTAGAGTGACTTTTTCTTATGCAAAATATAGATTTGATTAACCATGTTGCCAGATTCCCTGTCTAGCCTGCCACTTAAAAAAATAATAATAA